>NW_009630825.1:80590-95817 GCF_000690535.1 Cariama cristata | reverse complement strand
TGATTTAAATTCAGCTGAAACAAAGAATAAATTATACCTTGTAATGAGCGTATTATATTCGGTAGTGTTAAAGTTCTGCTGGAGTGGTATGCAGAGTAAAAAAAAAAAAAAGACTTGACTTGCAATCTGCTAACAGTTACACCTTTGGCATAACTACTGCTTACAGCACACTAGGGTCTTTTTTTTTGTAATTGACTATCACTTAATTTTTGATGCACTGTAGTAAATAAATTGTATATCTAGTCATGGGGAAAATGTAGTGCTGCATTGTCTGGCACCATTTACTGAATACCAGTGCCTGAAGGCTCAGAGCTGAGATATTCTTTAGAATGGTTTGGGTCAGAAAGGACCCTTTAAAGCCCATCCAGTTCCAACCCCCTGCCATGGGCAGGGACACCTTCCACCAGACCAGGTTGCTCAAAGCCCCATCCAACCTGGCCTTCAACACTCCTAGGGATGGGGCATCCACAGCTTCTCTGGGCAACCTGTGCCAGTGCCTCACTGCCCTCATGGTGAAGAATGTCTTCCTATGTCCGATCTAAATCTACCCTCTTTCAGTTTAAAACCTTTAACCCTTGTCCTGTCATTACAAGCACTGGTGAAATGTCTTTATCCATCTTTCTTATAAGTCCTCTTTAAGTATTGAAAGGCTACAATAAAGGTCTGCCCAGACCCTTCTCTTTTCCAGGCTGAACAACCCCACCTCTCCCAACCTGTCTTCACAGGAGAGGTGCTCCAGCCCTCGGATCATCTTCGTGGCCTCCTCTGGACTCGCTCCAACAGGTCCATGTCCCTCTTGTGCTGAGGACCCCAGAGCTGAAGGCAGTACTGCAGGGGGGTCTCATCAGAGCAGAGTAAAGGGGCAGAATCCCCTCCCTTGACCTGCTGGTCACGCTGCTTTGCATGTAGCCCAGGATACAGTTGGCTTTCTGGGCTGCAAGCACACATTGCTGGGTCATGTTGAGCTTCTTGTCAACCAGCACCCCCAAGTCCTTCTCCTCTGGGCTGTTCTCAGTTTGTACTGATATTGGAGATTGCCCCGACTCGTGTGCAGGACATTGCACTTAGCCTAGCTGAACTTCATGAGGTTCACATGGGCCCATTTCTTAAGTCCGTCAAGGTCCCTCTGGGTGACATCCCTTCCCTCTAGCATATCAGCTATATCATTCAGCTTGGCGTCATCTGCAAACTTGCTGAGGCTCTACTCAATCCCACTGCCTATGTCATTATTAAACAGCATCGGTCTGAGTACAGATCCTTGAAGGATACCACTTGTTACTGGTTTCCATTTGGACATTGAACCATTGACTGTAACTCTTTGGATGTTGCTATCCAGCCAATTCCTTAACCATCTAATAGTCCATCCACCAAATCCATCTGTCTCCAATCTTGACTTACGAGCAGTCTTCTATGATGCCTCAAAATGTCCTCCATCTAAAACCAACTAATAAAATCCATTAGTGATCATATGAATCAGCATACAAGTTCAGGTCTACAGACTGGGACCTAAAACTTGACACATTTCCTGAATGGTAAAAATGGAAAAATGATTATAATAATGATTATAATAAAATGCAAGTTTTGACAACACTTAATGGAAATTGAAAAAAAATCAAAGAAAGTGTAAGTTTTATTCAGGAAACACTCTCTCAGATGTAGTTCATACAGTGTCAGACTCGTCACTGCACAGTAGTGTTTTAATTGGGAAATGATTATAATCACACACTCTGTGAGCAAAGGAATGAGGCATCTGAATAAGAGGCAACTGTACCCAACATGACCTAATTCTTAGAATGTCTTGCCACAAACCCCCACTTCTGCACAGTTTAACTTACCGTCTGTAGTAAATGTCTAGTGGAATTACTACTATAATGGTCAGTCTAGGTACTTTGTAGCAAGGAGATGCTGTACTGCACACCAAAATGCATTAACACACAAAGTTATACCAAATTACAAAAGTAGCCTAGTTTACTAAATAAATTTGCTTTGCTCCACATTAGGGAAAAGAAAAAAAGGAGGGCATATCTGCATATGTGCTACTTAAACTAAAATATTCAATAAATTACATTTTTTAAAATATATAAAATTCCATTGTTTTGCAAACTATAAATGTATTAAGAAAATACATTCCATCTTAATGGCTGGGGACTGCCATTCAAGTAAAACATTGCCCAAATTTGTTTCAGTTTTTTCTTTAAAAGCCGTTCTTGTTCTAAATCAGGAAAGTATCAATGATACATAATAAAAACAATCCTTCTCACTGTCTTTAACATTTGCCTATCAGTTTATTATGACAGTTAAACTGCAGTATTATAACCTAGCTTATATGCATAGAACAGAATGATATTTCCTAAAAATAGAAGTGTGGAATTTATTAATAACTATGGTAATACTATGCAAATATGCAACATCATAATACAAATTAGAGTATATTATCTGAAACACCTCAATTCTTTTCTACGTGTCGCTTTCCTCCCCCTTGTGCTCCCTTCCATTATAATTATCCTGCCTTTCAGAAGCAAATTGTGTCACAATTCTTTCTTGTCTCCTGAGCCTGTAATTTGGAACTTGTCACAGTGCTTCTAAGCACTTCATATACTTTCCTATTACCTTGGAAATAGATACACTAAGTAGATATAGCGCAAAGATTAAATACTTGAACCTTATTAAAAAACTTAACACTTGCATTATGTTTTAAACTTCTAGAAGAAGCTTTAGCATTTCCATTGTAATTGACATCTATAAACATCATCAAGCATAATTAAGGTACCTTGAAAAGCATTTTATTGAAAGAATCATGTATTTCTGATTTCAGATAAGAATTCAAACATGATAGTCTTTACTTTAAAAATCAGACTCAAAAAGACTGTAAGATCAGCCTCTGAAAAAGTTGTTTTTCAGAATCTGGTATTTAAATAAATTGTTAACTTTACATGTTAAGAGAGTCAAATGACTGGACATCTGGCAAGAGAAACCAAGTTAGAGAAAAGCAGAAGATGAGGTTATATTCCTGCAGATGTCTCCTCTGAAAACATGAAAAATATAAAGTTAGGCTGGACCTTGAGATTACTATGGATAAAAGACGATGCAGAGAAGACCGGAGACATAGTAAGCAAATTTGTTGTTCAGGGATCTCAGAAAGGCCACTGGTAACGACAAGACTTGACCTACTATAGGCCAGGCTAAGACTGCACAGTATACTAGTTTCTATTATGAAATGGTTAGGATGATCAAAAATTAACTGTTGTTCTTATCTCCTGCCTAAACATTTTAAAGTAGCTTTTAGATTGTAGCTCTTGCTCCAGATCTCTGAACAAACTGCATAAAGCCTTCTTGGTCTGCTTAATCCTAATGAAGTCAACGTGATTTAAACTGTGTGATACTCAAATACTCTCTCTAATTGGGTAAGCTTGAACAAACTGAAACATCTTAATGTGTCTGTTTATGTACATACACACAACCATCTATGGAGAGTGAGAACATCCTACTACAGTAAAAGTATCTAAAACACTAAAAGGTATGAAAAAGTTAAATTCATTACATACAGTGCAGGCATTTAAAAATGTCCTACAACATTAAACAAATTGAATATACAAGTATCTCTGGCAGGGTAATCGGTGTGAGAAACGTACATTTTCTTAACATGCATTTTAAAATTATATTTCACCATACTATGTGGTCACACAGTATGATCCAGCACATCATGACACATCACCAATGTAACTTTTGGTTAAGATCTGTAAAACCTGTGAAATCTGCTATTCATTTATGTGGGCTGCTTTTTGCCATAATACTGTCAAGTATAAAGAAAGTGTACATTTATGCAAATAAAAATGTCTCAATCATAACATCTGGTTCCAGATAACTTGAGGTACTGGTCTGAGAGAATTTCAACATGCAGAAGGTTCACTTTGCAATACATCCAAATATATTTTTAAAGATCATGCCCCTCTGAGTTTGCTGGCCATGTTCAAGGAAAACCTTGATTTTATTTCTTCCATATTTTTTTCTGTTTTCTTCCTTTTATTTTCTCTATCCCTTGAAGAGATTTTATTTCTTTGTTAATATCTAAAGCCTTTTTACATTCTTCAGAGTTTTAGATTACTCATTCAGCAAGTACTTAAACTTTTTTCTGTTTTTAAGTAGTCTAAATACCTATACCTTGCCATATATGATATCTATATTTCTGTTTAATAACTATTGAAAACTGTAACCTAGAATGGAGGTGTGCAGCAGGGACTACAGAATGATAGTAGGAAAGAACGATGTTTTAAGATTTTATTAAACAACATGCAGTCAAAACAAATGTTTGTGTTTTCTAGATCAAAATACACGATCTAGATGTAACAGATATTTGTCATATTGAAATCATCTGACATTACAAACAGAATAGGACTAAAGATATATTGAGGATCAACCATTTTATACATTTTACTTTTTGCTTGGAATCATCTGAAACATTGAAACAGCTATTTGTCTATTTAATGCTCATTCTCACAAAAGCTTTAAGAAAGGAAACTTTTAAGAGAAGGGATTCCCTCTGGAGGCAGTGAACCATTGGTTTCAGAAACAGAAGAGACTGATCGTAACCTATGCTTAAAATAGTACTTTAGTTTGTCTGAAAGGGAATGCTCTTACTACTTTTCCTTTGAACTTCAGCAGCATCCCTCTGAGCTGTTCGTAACTGTTCTCCCACCGTACTTCTAATTCACATTTTCTGCTCAACTCCATCTTCACAGAGTTTAGAGCTAAACTAACTGGAAGTGAATTTGGATTTAAAAAAAAAAATTCTCCATTTCAAAATGCATTTAATGTTTTCTCATATTTTTTGAGCAAAACCTTAATATTACAGCAGTATGAAACAACAAGACCTTTTCATAAACATACTAACATAAAATGGTGGATGTATTGCACCATCCATACATCATTTGTCCTCTGTCAAGCTGACATCTGTGCATATTTAATAGTTTCAATGTCAACTCTAAGAAAAAATACCAGTTGGAAAATAAAGCTGTGGCAGCATTTCTTTTCTGATACACACAAAAGCAAGACCCAAGAGCATGAAGTAAGTTAGTCTATTTTGTGGCTTCTTTTCACATCACGAGATAAATTGTTTCCAATTACTTTACTTGAGTATTAAGGAAGGACTGATCTGCATATGGCTTCAATTAAAAAAACATATGTAAGCCAGACATCTGTGATGGCTTGACCTCTTCCATATGTGTATGAAAACAAGCTATGCAGAATATGCTGATTGGGGATACTGTGACAAACTAACAAGACCAAAGGATGACTAGTAGATGTTACCTCCAAAAACATATTCGATTGTAATCTGCTAACTTTTAAAAATTATTACCAAATATTGCCTGCATTAGCAGTTACCATGCCTGCAATTTTGTTTCCCAGTGTGCGCCATGCTGCATGTACTGCCGATATGTTATGTCTCTCTCAGAAATACCTGAGTACACCATCTTAACCATGTACACAATGGTACACACAAATTCTTTAAGTTTCCTGTCATCAGTCCAGGGAACTCCACTGGCTTTATTTCAAGGACAAAACGTCTCAAGCCTTTACGATACCTTTCCAGTACTCTCTGATCTTTATTCACGTGCTGCATCCTTCTCAGCAATATCTAATGAAGCCGTACACGTGTAGCACACTGTTCAGTAACCACAAACCTTTATTATTTGTTACTAAAACATTGTGACCAATTAAACTTTGCTATTTATTTAAGAATAATCATAGCTTAGCATAAGAACAACTGTCCAATCACAGGAAGTCTCATTGTCTCAGTTTTTTTTTAAAGTACCTCTTAAAATGAATTATCAGGCAGAAATGTAATATTACAGAGGATAAGATTAGAATTTTAAACAGTGGTGAATTATTCAAAGTTCAGCGAATAAATCATAGGCTTGTCTTTTGGAAATATAATGTCGACACTGACCATTTCACTTAGGTCAGACATTTAGAGCTTAGGTTCTTGCAAAATTGGTAGTTCCATGTAAAAATTGTATCAGTTCAGGAAAGATACGTTACATATATTCATAACAATTCAGAGAGAAGCATACAAAAATTAAATTAGTAACAGGATTCTTTGGAATAGGTATTAATGAGAATATGAAAAAAGTTCATTTATCTATTTTTATCATGAATTTGCTGAAGGCTGCTCAAGCAACTCAGTCAACAACAATTACATGAATATGCATGTGCATACATTTATATATTTGCATGCACATAAATTTATCTATAACAATACCTGATCACAGATAATTAGGAATTCAGGCAGCTTATAGCTATTGATGTTGTAAGACAGAGTGGTATGAAAAATAACTTACAGG
The DNA here is from genome assembly GCF_000690535.1 of Cariama cristata. NCBI lineage: Eukaryota > Metazoa > Chordata > Aves > Cariamiformes > Cariamidae > Cariama > Cariama cristata. The sequence goes on along the minus strand of NW_009630825.1, from coordinate 89,476 downwards.
GAATTTATGAAAGAAATTGCTCCTTGCAAGTGAGAAACAATTTTTCATAGGGAAAATGTCATCATTCTTAACTTACACTGACGTACTCCCAGTATTTCCTTTACAAAGACAATCTCTATAGTATAGTGCTTCCTATGAGTGCAATATAACATGCATTGCATCATTCAGTACAGATTTCAAATCAGGATCCTAAAGAAAAAAAAAAGTAGTATTGCTTTCTGCAAGGGAAAGATGATTTCACAAATGAAACACATAAGCAATAAAGAAAATGTAATCCTTTCCAGGAAAAAAAAAATTAGAAAAAATTAAAATCCATTTTAAAATGTTTATAGTACTGTTTATACCTATTTAAAATAAGTAGTAGTGGAATTGTTTTTCATTGAAAGGCTAAGAATTACCAATTTATTTTATGTGGACCGTTACAGAGAACAATTTCTTTGTTGTTTAACAATTTGAACACATGAACAAACCAAGCAAATTTCTGTATATCACTCAGCTTTTGGGTTAGTTTAAAGAAATTAAAGTTTTATGTTAGTGGAATAATAACTTTGTTCATTTAATGGGGAAAAGTTAATCTTTTCTACAATAGCATGTATTATTCTTCATTTTTGTTCCAAAAATAGGATCCTGTACCCTCTTTAATACAATGTACCTTCCCCCTACTATTTAAAGTAATTACCTAGGTCTGAATCAATGTTCCATTAGCTGGATTCCGTCAATGAACTGTCTTTCACTGCCTGCATTATTCTAGTTCTAAGGTTTCTGGTGCTGGCACACCGCAAGCAGAAGTTATCGCAATACTAGCAAACCACTAGTCACACACAGATATTTATACATGCTGCTTCAAAATCGCAGTGTAAGGAGTAACAAATTGTTCAGTGAGCAGCAGTACTGAAAAGGCCTGATTTTCAATGGTCTGCGTCCTGTTCATTCCCACATCCCCTTCTTCCCCTGACTCCCATGCAATCTGCATACGAATCGAGGCTGATGGCGCAGGCTCTGGAGTCAGCGCCGTCTGAGCTGGCTGCAGGGGCCACAGGCACAGACTTGTCATGGGCCATGTGGCTCCTGCCTCTCTCCAGGGATCAAGCACATTCTCTCCCAGAAAGTCACTAGTTTAGGGTACACCCCTCTGCGACCTCCCGACTACCGCAGCACTGGCAGGAACCCTTGTGGACTGACTGCTGCCGCCGAGTTTGGCTGAGATTGGTTAAAACTTTCAAAACTTATTCGAAATGCTACAGGGATGAACTGGTGTGGACATGGGCAACACGATCACAAAAAAACCCCTCATCTGCTTTGAGATTTATTCAACATTTGGATGGTTTTCACACCGAAATACATATGGGAATTCAAACAGCTTTGGTACAGATTTTTAATAAAGCATGCTAAGTCAAAATTATCAATTTCAGCTGGCTAATGGATTTAAATTATATATTAAAATGTTTAATGCGATAGTATACAATTAAGCGTTGTTATGTAGCAATACACCAAACCCATATGCTAGCTTCTGACAGAAAGCATAAAAGCCCTCTGTGCCGAAAGTCATGATTTTAGAAAAACAGTGTTTTCTTTCCATATACCCTGCTTGAAGTATTATTTCCATGCTTGCAATAAAAGATCAGAATAGAAAAGATAATTTAGAATTTTAAATTACCAAGTTTAACTCTTGTACAGAAGGAGGGTGTTTTAGTGGCATTTTTATGAAATCACAGCATACTTTCAAAGTTCTGTATTTTTATGCTTTACTGAACGGAGCACTACCTTTTCAAAATCTCATGATGAGAACAGGACAACAATTTCCAGTCATGTTTGTGACAATGATTTGAAGTCAGCAGTAAAAATTATTTAATATGAAGAATATATATTTAATGATCTAATAAGTATGTATAACACAGAAGACAACAGAACATAGAACTGAAAAGCTACCAGTATTGAAACAGCACATTTTTGCCACTCCTAGTTTTCCCCATCTTGTGCATGAAGAATTCAAACAAGAAGGATAAAGACTATCTAAGCCACTGACATGAGACTTGTTTTTACAAGTCAGTGCACACATGGACGTCTGAGCACAGTAAATTAACATGGATTTGCATCAACAACCAGTAATTATGTTTTGTGTCAGCCAATAAAAAGCAGAAGAATGATGAATTCCCACTGTCAGAGCTGCACTATATTCAACCACAGAAAAGTTTTACCAGTTCCAAAATTTAATGCATCTATCAAAAATTAAAAGGAAAACACAACAATAAAACCCCCAAAACTTAAATATAGTCCACAGCCAAATCTCCAAACATGTCTGATTAGATTTATAAATTTGGCCAGTATTTCTCCACTGTCCAAAATCAGTGATATTTCCATAGCTCTCAAAAGCTACAAACACTCTTTGCCAAGATTCAGTTATCTAAGCTACTTTTCATAGAAGTTTCACTGTACGTAATTTTGCCGTATACATTTACATGAATCTGGACATTTTGGCGATACAGCTCTAAAAAAGTGTCAGAGCAATGCCTCTTTCACACAAAAAGACACAGCTGCTTAGTGTTAAGCACCACATAACGTAAGACTTTATCTGGAAGTATTTCTGAAAAGCACATTTACTAGAGATACTAGATTCTGCAGCCTGTGGCTTTCCATGTAAAAGCAGAGACTCTTAAAAGAGGCTATGACAGCTGACCATTTTGTACAGGTGCTTTTGTACGACAGCATTGCTACTAGTATTATAATATAACGAATGCTGTTACAAAACCAGAGGGATCTAAAAAAATGTAACCTGACTTGCACCAATTCCCACACTACAACTCAGAGCTTCATCCCTTCCAGGTGGTCAACCCTTGGCTCTTATTCCTGTACTTATAGTCTTGCAAAAAATTAAATGCCCACTTTCCTCAAGGCCCTGTGAACACAGAAGTGCATTCCCAGCTCAAAGTCCCCCCCAAATATGATCCAGAAATGGAAAACGAAAGGTGTAAAGCACTATTGTATCTCAGAGATTAACATTTGTGGTAGCATTGATGGGAATCTCTCACAAGATTTCTTTTTGTCGAAAGCATTAATCAAATACAACCTAATGTTATCAAAAGCAATGTAGAAATCCAGCAAAACATTTTATCATGAGGTGAAAGATGACACAGGGCTCAAATATTACAAGCGTCTTTCTTTTTAATTCCTTTAGTGTAGAAAGAAAAAGATACAAAGGAAAATGTGTATCCTCTGCTGCACAATTTATCCATGTGTCACTAGCAGTCTATTCCATACACTTCACCTTGAAATTCTAGGGAAAGCAAAAATTCATATAAATTAATTGGATATGTCAATTCTAATTAGGCCACAAAGGTTAGGTAAGTATCCTTAGGAGACCACAGCGTATCTCCACGTTGCCGCAGACAAATCAAGTATCCAAATCTTGGCTGATCTGTGGCTTGGGACACAAGAGAGCTTACATAGAGCAATTCAGAATATGGAGCAAGGCAGCAGGGGAACGAGGCTAAAAACAGAAGCTGGCCTTCCTGCTTTTTGCTGTCCACTGGTTTTGGCAAACTAGACTACTATGCAATAAAGGTTGCCTTCTGGAACGCAAAGAAATCAAAGCAGAAGAAGTAATAAACATTAACTTCATGCTGTAACATGCTGGTTTCAACAGAGACAACCATGAAGTGAAACAGGGTGTTACTATATAGGGTTTTCTTTCATCACTGTGCAGGGAAAATGTCCATTCCTTTATCCCTAGCAGTAATTGTGATCACTATCATTAGGCTTGAAGAAACCGAACATCCAGAAGGGCTGAAGTTACAAACAAAACCATTGTCTTCCAGATCTAAATCTCAAAAGAAATCTAAATGATGTCAGAAATGAGTGTACCATTCACACCCCCTAAACCAGGGGTAGAAGATAGACAAATTATAATGTATACCAACACTATTTAGATTGAATTTCAGCCAGTATTTTCCCTCCTGTCCTGGTCTACAGCATCAGACACGTGCAGTTTTTCAGCACCATATCATTAGCCTACCTATTAATTTGCATAAATTTCTGCTACTGCATCGGCCTAATAAGTAGCAATACAATTTAATGATATATATTGTGGTGGGCTGTTCTCAACCAGTAAGGGACTGTAACTCATAATATGAAATGGAATAGAATATTCATTTACAGAAAACCACTGAGTTTACCCAGACACATAACCAGCCATAAAAAATAGTAATGGATTGTTATAAATGGATTATTTATAAATTTATAAATAGAAATAAGTACATTTATTTTTCAGAAGCATGCAGTAGTTCCTCTGGTAGCCTATTCACCAGCCTAACCTGCAATGGATTAGGATCCTCATTCTAACTGGTACTTAAACAGATGCATTTTCAGAAGAAAATGACAAGCTTTGGAACAGATTTAATACTTTGAATAGAACATGTTTCTCCCTATTTTCTGAAAAAGAATTATTGTGTGACAAGAAGAAATCTTTCAACTATGTCAAAAGACAGGAAAAACAAAAGTCTATTTCTTCTTGTTAGTCAGTCAACATTGTCTTGCTCTACAGGCAACTGATGTACATAAATTCAAGGAATTATAATAGGAGTCAAGACAGCAAATTTGTATTTTACCTAATTATTTTTTTTTTAAACATAAACCCAGATTTAAAGTAGGAAGAATACAGAAGTACTTATAGCCTGAAGTAATTTATCTGAAGTCTGATAGCCTAATACCACAGAGACTGGATGTGTTTGTAGAAAAGAATTAGATGTGGTCTACTGGAATTCACCTCACCTGCAGTCTACTCACTGCTACTCTCTTCCCCTTTCGGACTGGATGCAGGTAGCTGAAAATTTGGGTAAAATGCAGCCAACCTCTGTTCTTCTATTTCTACTATATACACCTCATCTTATGACAAGAGATCACATACGCATTGGAATACCTGAATAGGACCATTTCCAGTCTGTGTTTGGCTACATGATATGTAGGCATCACATAACCAGAGGGGTTCTGTGCCTTCATCAGAGGTGATGTGGCCTTGACTGCTGAGGCACAGTTGCTGTACAAGAATAAATTCATATAGGATAAAGTTTTCAAAAGAGCCCAAGCCTAAGTTTCTAGTGCAACTTAACACACAAAACGCAAATTCATAAATCACATAGGTTCTAAATTCCCTTTAAAACAATCCTGTGCTTGGGTACCTCTGAAAATTGTACTTACTAAACTTTTACACTACCATTGGTGGTACTGCTACAGTATTCCAAAATATTCTTATTGTGCAAACAATCTTGAGACCCATGTGCTACTATGGAATAATTAATGTAGAGGTAGTCACCCTTGAAGAGAAAACTGGGAAGACACCAAGAAATATTACTCTACCTTGTTCTCTACTTATATCAGCTCACATAGCTGCCTTTAATTCTGGTAAGGAAACGCCAGGTGATTTCACAATGAAAGAATTTCATTTGTACTAGATAGTCAACACAAATAATACGTAATTACATTCAAGGTTCTCCTTTTTCAGCGTACCAGCTTAGCAAGACCTTGAATTTCTCACTTATTGCCAGTAAGACAAAATTATTATGCACGCACGTGCGTAAAATACCTGTGAACAAAAGTACTTAAGGCTACTGTGAACTGTTTGTACAAACTTAATTATCTTCCTTCAATGTGCTGATCCTAAAAGATTTTTCTTAAATATGCAAAAATTGGCAACAGACTTTAAAATGAGGAAAAAACAACAGACAATCCTTAAAATAAGTTTATTTTTCCAATTTGCATGATTTGAAAGGCTAAAAAAGAATGAAGCAGTTAATTAGACTAAGCAAAAGATGATACCTCCTTTCTAATGTGTGGAATAATTAACTAATCCATTCAATAGTATTAATTCAATGGTTTGGCACAGCAAAATAAATAGCACTGGACTGCCAAAAGTTGAACTTCTTTTCCAATTGAGATTAATAAAGCTCTCTGGATGCACATACTTTTGTATAGACAAAAATAATGTATGTGCCAGGTTCGTCATTATACCGAGGAGATGGAATATCTCTTCATCTCTAAGAGCGATGGCATTCCATTTCAAAGAAAGAAGGTTTATTTCCATCTACTTAAGCATATATATATATAAAAAATGAAGATTTTAGTCTAGAATAATTGCCTTTGAATAACCTCTGAAATATGGGGGGGGAAATAAGTATCTGACATATTGAATGTCTTGTTAAAAATGAGACTTGATTACATATCATGTAAAGTAAGAAAAAATCCTTCCTCATATAGTCACAGTATTGACAAATCAAAAAGTCTGTCAGCAGAATGAAAGATGAAAATGATCTCAAGAAAGATCACTGTAGATATGGTCATTAAAACGTAGTATTAATTTAAGCAAAACTTGAATAATTTTAATTCAGAAGAAACAAACATCAATAGGTACAGAGACAGCTATGACAGACCGGCTGCTTCATCTTCAGCATGGCATACGTCAAAAAAATTATTGAAACTGCTTTCCATCTGACCAACAAAATACTATTACTGTTGTAATTTTGTTAAAGAGATACCTAATAAAGAAATAGGCTAGAAAAATGTTAGGAAAAAAAAGGCATATATGTTTGGTAGCTATATCCCATACATTTTTAAAGAAAAGTAGTAAATATGCAAGCAAATTAAACTCATGCTAGTTGTCATAAACATGTTGACCCACAGGTGACTACTTTGCCTTCTAGCAGAAAAACTATCATGCTTGGATTGCTAGCTTTTGTGATAACTGCAGAGAGAGAATTTTCTTAATCTTTATTTCTCCTTGAATGCTGTCACAGCAGAGTGACTAATTTCACTAGCTGAATGCCTATGAATTAACAGTACTTTTAATTACTTTAGATATAATCTATATTTGAGTATGCATTTCATTTTACATTCATTTTTCTTCCATTCATTGCCAGAGTCTTTCTTCCCACTAGACTGTTTATATTTTAATTTGTGCAGGCTTTAACAATATACTGACTCCAATACTGTCCTAATTAAATTAAATTTACTTGCATAGATTTGAACAGCAACCCATGTTGACCTCAAAAGTACTCCTTTTTCTTCTTTCCAATATATCTTACTGTCTATCAAAAAAATTATTTTCCCCAGGCCCTACTACTTCTTCAGAGTCAGCCTTTGTGCAACTAGTCCTCCAATACACATCCGGATTAGTATTTCAGCTTTAATAAAATTACAGTCCAAATCCTAAATGGCCTGCACATTTTAGTCCATAGATGTTATTTAGGTCACTTCAAATAAATAATTACAGAGCAGCTTCTGACCACACCAGTAAGGACTTTGATGTTTAAGATAGGACTTTTTCCCCACAGCCATCATTCTCAATTTTCTTCATAATTAAAACACTACTCAAAAATGTGCTTCTAGAATGGTCAAAGAACTGAAGCTGAGAGCATGGCTCACCTATGACTTTTCCTTTCACAGCACATAAATTCGACCCTGAGCAATCCCAAGAAATTGCCAGTACTTTCTCTCCTACAGTGAAAGATACTCTTGCCTTTTGCACTTCAATTTTACCCTTTCAAAACCCAGATTATTCTAACATTTTAAATTATTTAATTTTCAAGGTAAAATACATATACTTCTATATCACCATATTACCACTTCTGTTATGCACAGGTGTACCAAATACTTTTATTTTTTCCTGTTTATATTTCTTACATTTTCTTTCTTACTGCAGATTGTTTTCTTCCAGGATAGAATCTTTTCTGGATAGGATTCTCATATGTAATACCTTGTTCAAGAAAGCTCTGAATTCAGCTTTCTTTCAAAAGAAAAATTAGGATCTGTGATCATACATATTAGTAACACTTCTGATTTTATTCAGAACTAATATGATGGTTTGAATCAATTAACTAAGACATAATTTTTTAATAATTTTTTTTACATTTATTTGCGAAAAGTGGATATAAAATCATATCGAGGGCAAATGGGTAATAGTAAACCTTCCCTACCTTTATTAGTTTGCATTTGAGAGTCTTGTTAATAGGTGGTTTAGGACAGGGAAGAAAAAATACAAGAGATGCCTCCTTTATTTTTTGTTTTCTCTTGCCCTTAGAATGCTAATTACAGAGCGCATTTAGTTATGTATATGCTGTGTTACGGTTTGCGTAACTACGATAAAAGCAGAGACATTGCTCTTCAATGTGTAGCCCCAAACAACTACTCCCCACCCCCACAAAAGCCAGCGGGCTGATGGCCAGGCCCTTAGGGAGTGCGTATGGAAAAATATGGCATCACAACACGCACTTTCAGTGTGTTCCAAGAGCTTGAGCTAAGACAGTCAAATTTCTTTTAGTTTCCTGAAGCACTGTAGCTGTTCTGCAGCTGAACTCATGACCAATGTGCAGCTGAATTCATGATGCATCACTGAGCCTAAGCTTACCTGAGAGATTTCTACAGTACACTGGAGGTGCTTCTGTTTAAAGCGTTACACAACCCATCTAGCTAAGATGGAGCGGAACATCCTGCTAATACTGCCTGGAAGAAATAGGTCATGTAACTTAGACACTGCCAATTGCCAAACAGAAATCAATTAAGAAATCCATGTACGGGAAAAAAAGTTAAAAAAATAAAATAAAATCAATGCTTATTGACATGGCCCAGGGAGTGGATGATATGCAGAGTACAAAGTAGTACTGACATATATTGGCATAAACAAGAATGCAGCTATCTGTGATCTGGGCAGGAAGAAAACACAGTGTGCATAGCATTGTGGATGCTCTGCCAGCATGGGACTGGGAACATGCTGAATGGGGCAAATGGAGGGACAGAGGAAGAGAACAAACTGTTGCTCCTGCTGTTACTGCCCCTCCACATGTGGAACTTCAGACCAAATTGAATTGATGTCTCCCCTCAATTTTTTTCATAACAAGC
>NW_009630825.1:71064-80251 GCF_000690535.1 Cariama cristata | reverse complement strand
AGTGTTGAAGGCCAGGTTGGATGGGGCTTTGAGCAACCTGGTCTGGTGGAAGGGGCTGGAACTGGATGAGCTTTAAGGTTCCTTTCAAACCATTCTATGATTCTATGATTGATTCTATGAATCTACAAATTTACTTACTTTGTACTCTACAGACCCTGTCCATATATACAGACACGCACAATGCATTAATGTACCGACATCTTATGACTGGGGTTGTATTCTAGCTGCCCATAAACTGTGTTAAGTTTGCTTATAATGTAACTCAAGAAATCAAGGGTAAAATGACATGCTCCTTAAGACATTCTGATTCAAATAATTCCTTATATGTTAATTCCTGTTTAATGACGCAAAACACAGATAATCCTATACCCTCGTCTTTAAAAAAATTTTTTTTTTTCCTTCTCCAGACTAGCTAGTCTAAAAATCTGTTACAGTGATGAACTCCAGTTCACAATTTTCACTAATCACTTAACTGGGAGTCAGATTTTAGTGCAATTTAATATTTTAAGATTTAGCACAGATGAATACAATCGTAATATTTTAGAAGTGTATTTCAGTTCTTAATAAAGGCAACATCAGATCTCCTACTATTCAATTATTGTCATGATTTAAAAGAATGAAGAGATACTTTTTGGTTACATAGATTAAAATTCTTATAAACTGTTACAGATTAAAAATAGATATACTTAGTCTTGTAAAACTTTTGCTTGTGATCCTGGCTCAGTAAGGAACTGCAAGAATTGGAGAATGTGTCGTGCATAGCAGCAAGGCAGAAACGTCAGAAGTAAGAGAATACCCCCAAGAGCAGTGCTGCAGGCAGCAGACTCGCTCACCAGAAAGCACACAGAATGGGATAGGAAGATAAAAATTTAGAAGCGGGGGGGCGGGGGGGAAGCAGGCATTTTAGAGAGAGTGAGAAAGGAAGGGTAAGAGCTTAAAGGCAGAAGTCGAAATAAATGATACTGGGAGCTGGAAAATCCCCATCCTTCTTTAAAAGAAAAAAATAAGGTCATGAGATGGCACAGTAAGAGAAGAGCTGCACTGTTGACCAGCAGCAGGGACAGCATTTAAAAGGTACAATTTCTTTGTTTAAAAAAGAAAAAAAAATTTAAAAAAATATCAGCAAGGGTCCTCCTAATGGACACACTTGACTGAAGGGCATTCTTTTTCCAGAGGAAACGTCTTGGGTCTGCTATTTCTGACTACTGCCAGGGCATAGCACTGCACTGTTCTTAAGATAACATAATGTAACATTATGGGGTATTCAAGTTCCTTTTACGTGGAAACCAATGTTTCAGAAGAAAAACTCTTGAGTTCGACTGTAAATGTTTCCAAAATACAAAAGTTTGTTGGGTTATGCAGTATGCACTAGTTTACAGGTATGGCTGCGTCAAGGCTAAAAGCATTTCCCTGATTTGACATATATGCTATTTAGTTTGTAAGAGTAGGTATCAAGCTACCTTAAGCTACTTATATTTTGTAACTATAAGTACTTGCAAGAAGCATATGCATAATAAAACGTACTTCATACTGCTTTCTTCTTAGATCAAGTGCATTTTTCCTGCTTGTTTTCTATTTTACTGCTAAGTGACAGTTTCCCTGTTGGATACAATTTATCTTATCAAAATCCCACAGGATAACCTAGTTTGTGCAAAAGCAGAACTCCTGATGAAGTAGTAAAATACTGGGACTGTCATATGTAATTTCCTTATGTAATTTTACTTTTTTTGTATTTTTAATATTCTTTCACCTGTCGCCCTACACAAAGTTATTTTCTCTTTAGAATTAAGTTAATGCATTGCATTTTATTAGCTGGTAGGAATTAAATAACAGAGGAAAAAAAGAATTTTCCGGTATCAAATACTTCATTAAGAGGCTAACTGAATTAATAACCTGTTACATGAAAAAAGCGTTCTTCCAAATTTGGATGCTTGTAGGTTGCTAAAGAAAAACCTTTTAAATTGACACACGTTTGTACTTTATCTAAAGTCAATTTTTACCATTCCAGTCTTGTCTTAAAGCTCATTTTAAACAATCTTCCAGTCTAATTAGCATTACCTTCTGGCTCCTTAGTACCATCCTTTTGAATGCTGGCATGGTTAAAACACTCAGGTCTACTTGGTTTAGTATAGTGTGGCAAATGTCAGTGAAATACGAGGGCAGATGGCATATAATTACAGAACCATATGGATGCCAATAGTGATAGTCAACAGTATTTGAATGCAAGACCAAGAAAGTGAGAGGAACAGCAATAAAGGACCATCATACATAATCATAAAATGTATATATATTGTTTCTTTACAGCTGAAAGAAGCCTGTACGTGTCTGTCCTTTAATGAAGCAAAGCCACCGTGCCTGTACAAGCATATAGCTGTAGAGTGCAGTCTACATTATTTTAGTTTTGGTTTGGAAATTTATAAACCCAGATTATTAAGATGAGTGATGCAAGAAATCACTTACCAATGCGCATAGCAGATCAACTGCTTCCAGTATCAGTTCTTGGTGGCCAATGCGAGTGACTCCCAGTTCCTCAAGCTCTTGATGAGTGATGTGTAGCAGCTGTTCGCCATTGATCTTCTCCCTTTCAAAATTCTTTATGTATTGTTGGAGGCAATCATCAAGGCCTATTTGAAAAAAGCCAACAACGCATATTCAGAGAACAGAGACAAACAATCATAATTCTGTAATTCACAAATATAGAAGTAGAAGTCCTTGTTTGGATCTATTATGGAAAATGTGCCAAAGTATTATAATTTAACTTCCATAGTATAGCATATACTACTAAAGAGAAAAATTTATATTACTAGCATTCTTTTCAACAGTCTTAAACATTCTCATACTAATTTTAAACCTGCACGGTACTTATTAGGGAGACGGAGGAAGGACAAAGAAGCACAGAGAGTGACATTAGAGAAAACCTTTTTCTTATGATGTCACAGAGACCTAAATATAAGTTTAGCTTATGATTAGGAGCATATTCTTCCTCGTATTCCTCTTGTAGGACTCTTCAAAGTCATATGGTGTGGCTGTCACTGATTAGGAAGTGTTTCTCAGGCTCAGTAACCACCTACACTAACTCTGATACACCCAGTGCCAGTGTTTTGGTTTTTTTTTTCCAAGTCAAACTACCCAACTTTCTGAAACTCAATAATATACAAATGGTTTTGTTACAAAACCTTCAATTAATAATACATTTTTGCCCATACACAAAGAATTACTCCATTTCACCCTGCAATGTGATATTGTAATAACAACAGATTTGGTAGCTGTCACATTATTTTATTTCTCAGACCAGAGAAAGGACTGACTAACAACTTAAGTTGCAATATTTTTCATTCCTCCAAATCTGTTTCAGAACCACACATGCTTTAAGTTTCCAGCTAGAACAATTAGTTCAACACAAGACTCTACTATGGAAAGCTACGTAAGGTTATGCAGAGTTCCCTCAAGGACTGTCTAGAATTGTACTAGATTCAATGGAAACCTGATATGCATATGATTTTCTGGAGACCTACAAAAATTTAGCTTCAATAATTTCATCTACTAAGTAGAGTAATTAGAGTACTTTGATTCTCAAGTATTTGTCCTACAGTGAAGCCATTAAACCCAACATCCGTAAAAAAAAGTACAAATATCCAGAAGCCACAGAAATCAGCAACTTGGACATTTAAGGAAGACAGAGCGTTGAAACAATTTCTACATGCAGCCTTCTATTAAATACACATGAAGTTACCAGCATGGGTAAATTAAGCAGAAAATGTATATGCAAGCACTAAGAAAACAAAGTATATAAAGAAAAGGAAAACAATAGGCATATGAATAATATTGTTCTCATTTGTCTGTTTAAATGTTCTCACATATGCAATATAAACACAAATAAAGCAAAAGTTAATGTAGTCTTCATTTCGTGCATTATTAATGTAAGGAAACAGATAATTCTATCATGTACATTAGTATCTTTAAGAGAAACATGTAGTTATTTTAACATTTTTTGAACCACAAGTGTCCTTTTAAGTAACCAGATGATACAGTTTAGCAGTGATGAACAGAAATATATTCCTCTAAATTAGCACAGGAACACTAAATGAGCTAAACAAGAGGACAAAGGAAGTTCACTGAAAACATATTAGAAGCTATGTTACCATCTATTACTCCATTTATAAGCATACCTTCTTAGATAATACCGAGTGATTCAATTTGATCTAATAAAATTGGTCTATTTCATTGTAATAGAAAATATTAGCTAAGCACATTACTATCATGCAACACTCCAGCCTGGCTGAATGCTGGGATTTGTTAGTGTCCAGAGATGAATTTCTAAAAGTTATAGGAGGACTTGGTCAGAATAATCAAGCCATCTGCTGGGGAAATGAAAGCTTGTGGAAACTGAAGTCAGAAAATATGAAATTTAAAACTATCCTGTAGACAAAAATAGTTTCTATTGTCCATGGTTTTCTGTTCTTTTGTTTTTAAACAGCATATCTGAGAAAGAGGGATCTGACACCTTGTATTTGGCATGCTGAATATTACCACTTTAAATTTCAGTTAGGCCAACATAATTCAGTTGAGACAAGGACTGTGACAACACAAGAACTCAATAAAACAAGACAGTGTATTTGTCTTCTGTTCCGTAAATACAAGGGGATATATTGCAGTTTCCTTCAATTAACTTATCTTTCGGAATTATTCAACTATTTACTCCGCAAACTGAAAGACCTAAGTTATGTTATAGCGGTCATTTATCATTTACCAAGTAACATGCACAGCTTTATAGTCATTTATACATATATCCCATATAAAACTAGATCAGTGATATAAAATTTCATATTTTATGTTGTTATTCATAAGTATGGAGTTGTTTTGGTTTTGTTTCTTTTTGAAACTCAATTCAGCGGTCTGTTCATAACTAATACCTATGCCTTTTCTCTGTTCTGGAATGGTCTGCAAACAGGAGACTCTCTCTCTGCATCTGTTCATGGTTTTAAATGATTTAATGAATGATTTTATGTAAGTATATTTCAGTTTGGATTGGTTGGAAACTGCTGACTGCAAGTTCTGCATTTATTATTTATCATTTGAAATTCAGTCATTACACCTATCTGTTCCCTGCTTGCTGAGGACCAATTCTTAGAAACAATTTCAGAGCAAATTCCAAAACCCACACGTTCCAGATTTGCTTTTAGTGAATATTTGCCTAAAACTCATCAGAAAAAGTCACTGAAACCAATACCAGAAATTAAATTATTTTGAACAAGAGTGAAGCTAATTAGTTAAAAAAATTAGTATCAGTAGCTACAAATAAGCATTTGTAGTATTTAGAAAGATTTAAAGAATACCAAATGAACGTGACATCCTACGTAAACTGTGTAGCCAGATGTGCCTTTGTGCCAGAGAAAATGTATGACAGAAGAGCAAAATATAAAATTTGTATTATTCATACTGCTCTGTAATAGCTCCCCAGGGCATCTTTAGAAGGCGTTTACTTAATGGTGCAAACAGTATGGCAGTTGACAACAGAATACAGAAATATATCATTAAAGGCCCAGGCTGTCTCATAGCATGACAGCATCTAATAAATGCACACAAAAAAAAAATATTTGTACACTGCTCTCTGCTTTTCTGTCTATCTAGGAGCTCAGTATTGTATGCCATTGTTCCTTTCCTTGCAATGCAAAATTTTGTGTTTGGTAACTGTGAAGTGTTACAAAGCAAGAACTTAGCTATCAGTACTTTCATTCTTTATTATCACGGCTACAATTGTTTTTAGCATGAAAATATCAAAGATGCAATTAGAAAGAGTACAGAATGAGATCATTTTGATTCAAAGCCAAATGGAATATTTATTTCCTCAAGCCACTTAGGTCTCATTAGTGCTCTTTATGCAATTTTCTCGATATAATTTCTGTTTACAGATAAGTCTTAAATTAGTTAAGATTCATAACTACAAAGTAGTAAAGGGCATTAACTCTTTTTATAGGTAGGTAAATAAAATTAAACCTCTATTCCCAAGTTACACAGTACCAGTGTCAAGCAAGAAACAGAGGCTTGCAGACCTGTTTCCACACATTCTTACTTTTTTGGGATACCATTTGTAACTAACCAATATATCATTCATAGTGCAATCAATTAATTCAAGGAAAAGGGTTTAAACATGTATGCTTTATTTTAAAGCTGAGACTTAACATCCATGATGAGAAATCTGCTATATTGTTGCTTTCCATTTTTAAGTAAAAGCTTATTCCCTCCACATGGACTAGGAAACTTTATCTTTGTATTCAAAGAGCAGAGGAAAACCAAGCATCTCTGATATAGTGACTGCAAATTACGAGTTTGCAAATAAGGCATATAGTAGATTGTCTCATCAAGGAAACATGAAAAAGAAAGGAGGCTGAAAAAAGGTAGAGAGAAAAGGCAGGAAAAGAAAAGCCAGTTAGCTTTAAAATGTTTATTTTCAGAACTGCATAATTAAGAAAAAAGATTCATTAAAACAAAGCAAACAAACATGTTATAAAAAAGATTCTCTGTAGAGCTAGCTAAAATCAGATTTAAATATTAACTCAGAGCCAACGTTACAAAAGAGGTGCTACATATTGTGGGCAATAAAGCCCACGGAGATTAAAATGAATCTTTCCATTGATGTCAACAAACATCAGGTTTGTTTTATATTAAAAGCACAAACATAGTAGCCACGTTACAGAAAGATCTGTTCCTCTCTCTCTGGCATTAGATAGAAATATTGAAAAAAATTACTATAAAAATAAATGAAGGAAAAGCACAAGTTGTTGCCTTCTATGCAGGAAGTCAAATTATGGAGACAGGGCAGCTCCCACAGGGGAGAAATGTGGTGATGATAACTTTGTCAAGTGTGATCCATCACAAAAGAAAAGTAATTTCTAAGTTAAAAAGCCTGTCATTTCCAATTTTTCATAAATCTCTCCATAAATTACATTTATTTGCTTCTCCTTTCCCATGTATTTTAATGGATTTTTGTTATAGTAAATTATGCTGGTTTTGTAATCTATCCTAAAAATCCCTGACCAAATGATGGTTTTGTTCATACTACATCATTATTCCCAGAGGAAAATATATGGCAGCCAACTAGAACAAGAGAACACTGGCTGTGAAATGGAAGGGTTGCAGGGAGGGCAGACAGGAAAGGTCCTTGCCAGTTCAGCTTGTCACAAACATGACTGCTCTCATGAGGTGATCCTTCTGACAGGAGAGGGTATACAAAATGATACGCTCCGTTATAAAAATGCAACGTTGCTCATTCTGCTTTTAGGGTCTAGGATGAAAGACAAGGAAAATAGCTCAGTGGAAGTGCTTTTACCACTCCCAACTTCGGCAGTTTAGCACTGATGCAAGGAAGCGTTAGAGTCCACTCATAACCATTTTGGCAAAGAAGTCAAAACCACTTAGATTAAGGGTCTGAAAGTATTTAAAATTTTTCCTAATTAAAATAATTTTTAAAAATAAAAAGCAGTAGCAGAATACTAAAGTCACAATTGCTCAAACACTCATACACAACAGCAGCAAATTTGAGGTATAGATACAAGTGTCTGTGGAATCTGGGTCTAAAGGACACAGCCTGAAAGTCAATGGAATGATCTCAGTCTGTTCAGAAGGATTACACTTTGGGCTGCCAAGAGCAAATTAATATTCCTATTAATGTATCTCATTTGACTAATAAAAGCTATACAACAATCATATCTCTGTTGTTGCAGAATGACGGCTTGTGAAAAATCAATAAATCAAAGTGAAACGGGGACAAAAATCAATTTTCAGATGTTGTTATGCTAGATGCTGGAAGAAATCCACTAAAGCTGCTGTGTCCTTCAGTGAAGACAGATGCAAAACGGTGACTGCGCTTGTCTGTGAGGGCAGATATCTTGTATAATATGACCACAGTGCACAACAGGAACAACCCGCACCAGCATCTCGCAAGTGTGAGCTGCATTGTGAGCCACCAGGGTCATCTAATAATTCAAAAGAAAACTGATTGTACTGAAACTACCTCTGGGTGACAAGGATAAAAAAGGACAGAAACACTGCAAAGAAGGGAACAGAAAAGTGAGACATCCAGAAACTGTGTGCGCTTTGAGAAAAGGTGTAGAGAGGAAGACTGCTGAAGTAGGTTTGGAACCGTAAGAAAAGAAACATACTGTTTGATTCCCGCTGGGTTTTGCACGTGACCTCCCAAATAAACAGAACTGCACCTGAGACACCTTGCCTGATTCCACCAAGGGCTTCTCTTCCTAGGCAAAGCAACTCACAAGTCCAGAAAATTAGCTATTTGCTATTAGAAGGAAAGGAAACTCTCATTTCTGTGCTGGAAATCATCTAATTAATTGGGGAAGGTAGCACAAACTTCTGCTCCTGCCACAACCTTCAGTTTACCTATGCAGATCTGCTTAAATATATCCAGTGTTTAACAGCATCTACAGGCTCAGTCCAAGTAGTAGTTGTTACAGGATGCAAAAAAGTTGGGGTTTGTTTTTATTAAAAAACAAGGGGTATTTTCTAAATAAAGCAATATTCATCAGCTAGCTAGAAAGATCTGGAAGAAATTGACTGGTTGGCTAACAGAGAAGATGGTGGAGAATCCATGCTTTTTCCTAAATGTAATTTTATGGAATACACACATCAATTCATGGGTGTTCTTGATCTAAAACCCTTTTGATTTATTACACTGGGCTTAGGCACAGTGGATCTTTTCCAATTCTTATATAACTTGTACCAATGAAAATCATCAGATGGATATTTTTCGTCAATGACGTTAAAAGCTTTTTAAGAATTATTCGGTTCAAATAAAGAAAAGGCATAATCCTCAGGACCATGTTCACACTAAGCTGACTCTCAAATATCAGCTATTTGTTCTTAAGCCCTTTCAGGAGGATAAAAAACCAAAACTGTTTAGAGTGCCTGGAGAAAAGGATCTTCATAGCCTCACAATTCAGAAAGAGACAAAGGGAATGCATTTGAAAAAAAAAAACAAACTACTCTAAACCACCAAGCTTGAAGTGTTTCAGACCTAAACTTTTCTAACGTTGAGAGTCTATCTGAAAGCTAGAGTATCACGCAGTATTTTGCATCTTTAAGCCTACTTGTTACAAATCTATAGCAATAGAGTAACTAGATTAGAAGCTTCCTATGAAAACTACATTGAAAACTGCAAGTCTTAGCAGGA
>NW_009630825.1:53171-71045 GCF_000690535.1 Cariama cristata | reverse complement strand
AATTAAGATTATTCTAAAAAAAAAAATCCCTAAATTCTGGCATTATCTGACCTTTAAAGGCTTGACTGTGCAAATATAATGTATTTAAATGTTGCTTCTCGGATGAGTTTCCTCTGCGTCACTGTAATATTCACACAGACACAGATGGATGTTTTAGATGCAAATACAGGCAGATCTCTGCTACTTGAATTTATCAATCCATCATCTGCATAAACAGGAACTAGAGCAGGGTGAGCACTTTGAATGAGTGTTTCCCAGACACCGACTGACACCAAAAACATTGACTTCCATTCCAAACTTCAAAGTGGATTGAACTTTACTGGACAAACTCTTCCACTTGTCTCAGACCACTGGCCAAGACTGTGCAGGTCCACAAGCTACTTCTCTTGCTCCTATTCTCCTCTCCTGAGCACACCACGCTCCGCATCTGCCCCATCAGAGCCCTCTGCAGACACACTCAAGCACCAGCATCCAGCCAGCACTGCTGGGCTCTTGTCCAGCTGGACCAGTTCTCCTGCTCTTGGCCTTTCATTCAGAAGGCTCCCTTCTCCTCAGCCTCTCCCATCCTCATCCTGCAGCTACATCCCACACACCAGCTAATGTCACTGGCTCAGTAGTCCCAGTTACAAGCATCCTCTCATCCTCCCAATTCTTATCGCAAAATTCTCAGTTTTTAACCCTAGCAAAGTCCTGTATATCTTCAGCTCCATTTACTGCTGGCTTCCATTTCCAGGTGTCATTTTTCCTCCTTCCACACTACCCCTATTCCTGTATTTCTGTGTGAATCAGGTAGCTTCATCTCCTCTGTACCTGCAGGAAGCAGTGTTGTGAGAGCACAAACTGCAGGGAGATAGAAGACTTTGACCTTGGTTCCCCTCCTCTCCCCAGGACAAGTCAACAATTCACTTGCAATGGCAGATCTCCTCAGCCACAAGCACCTTTTGCAAAAGCAACATAATCCTCAAGAAACGTAAAAATCCATAGCAAGGTCCCAAACACATGAATATCCTTTCTTTTCCCCCCTCCAACGTGTCTTCCTCTGAATTAGGGCAAACATCACAGCCACTTCGCCAAGAGCGCATGTCCGAGATGCAAGCCAGCCTCCCAAATTCTATCCCATATGCAAAACCAATGGGAATACCACACTATCACAGTAACTTTTTTTAGCTTGGCAAAGCGATAGGCTTTCCTATAATTTTGGTGTATATAATTACAAGCTTTTTTAGCAGCAATTTTCCAAGATAACTGTATTATCAAGACAAAAGCTGTGCTGAAATTAAGAGTTCAGAGCATCTGAGAAGGTTTTGTAAGGGGATGTGTCACGTAATATTAACAACAAATGAACAAACTGCTGCACTTAAAAAATTTGATTTAATGATATGCCATCACCCTTAAATTGACATTCATACATATGAAGTAAATGACAATATAGTTCTGTCTTCATTACCTATGACTAAATAATCGGAAGTGAAGACATTCTAACATTTTCCTCAAAAATTGGCAGGTATTGTTGAGCTATGGTATCATCACGGAAGCAATAAACAGCATTTTCAAGAAGCTTGCTGGAACTAGACCTGACCTTAAACATGTTTCTGGAAGAAAAGTGTCATGTGCAGAGAATGTATCACATTTTCAGACACAAGTGCATGCTCCTTGCTGTCACATTTCACAACAATCTTAACCTCAAGATATGTCACTGATGCTGTTACTGATGAATTTCCCATAAAAGTAGTAAAAACTAGAACTGTCTTTTATCAGCTCTGTGCTAATGAAAATTTAAGTCTTTCCTTAGTCTCATTAATTTTCTCCTTGATAAAGATACAACATCAGCCTCCAGTCATTTTTGAAGGAACACAGCTGAAGAATGACCTGGAAGTGCTAGCAAGCCTCGAAAAGTCAGCACATTCATACCTCCCATTTATTTGATGATATGCTTCCACATTCCAGTGTGACTAAGCTGAGAATACTTGGACCCTGAATCTGCCTCGTTACATTTATTTTAAAAAGATAAATGCTTTGGCCAAGTGCAAGGCGAGTACTTCTATCTATTTCCTGCACTGGACTCATGTAACACATTGCTTACTTTGAGACAGAGTTTGATGAGAATCTCTTCTGGCAGAAGTGCTGGTTCCAACTTAGAGTGGTACCCTTGTACATCCTGCTTCTCGTGCTTCGTACGAATCTGCGCACGGCGTGTAGTGAATTGGGCCAGAAACTGCTCTATGTTAACTTCACTCCTTTTTGTTACCAGCTATTTTTAACTGGCACAAACGAGGTGGAATACACCAGCAGATGAAAGAGCAGATGCTTAAGCTGGCCCAACTGCCAACATACATGATTTTCAAGCTACATCATAAAAAAGCCATATCTGATAATTCTTTACTTAGTTTTCTCTCTTATTTGCTGAGATGGCCAACTTATGATTGCTGTCCCAGCCATTGTTCCAGACATCCTGAAATACACATCAAAGTTTTAAAAAACTTTTAGTATTGGCCAAAAATACAATATAAAATAAATTCACAAGGCCAAAATAGATTCATATTTAGAAGAATCTTCTTGATTTATACTCAAACAAAAACGCAGAACCAGCATAATTAAATTCTCAAATCTCTTTACCCAGACACAGAGGAGCAAAGATCTCTGTATCAGAACAATTCTGGTCATGATTCAACATCTCCAGGATCAGTAATAACAGAAGAAATAACATCTATCCTGCGTACACGAGGGATAGTGTTGCTTAGAATTAGAGAATTGATGTGATCAGGTTTTGTATTCCTCCTTTTTGAAATAAGTGCCAAAGGTTGTCTTCTCACCTCCCCAGACTTGAGCATAGTGGCACAGGTGATTCAGAGAGCCTGTTCCAGTTCTCTACTTCTGTTTCCAAGATGGTGTTTTTGCGGTAACCATTAACCTGCTGCCAAAGATGACGAGGGAAAAAAAAACTCACAACATAAAAGACAACAAACCAAACCAAAAACCACCAACAAAATGGAATGACACACGTTAGGAAATCAAGTATAATTTCCTTCACTAGAGCCTAAACACATTGAGGTGAGTTTATTTCAGACCCCTGCTGTCTCCATTTTAGAGAGGTCAGCAATTCTAATAAGGAAGGAACAGCATTAACAGTGTTCTCATATACAAGGAGTGATCTTAAAAGCAAAAGTACTAGAACAAATAAATATAACTGAAAGTTCCTTTCTTCAGCTTCTGAGAATTTATCCACCTTGCACTCCCCACAGGAAAGTCTTAATCACAGATTGACCTTCAAAAAACTAGTTTGATCTCATACAAAACCAAACCAAACTAACCCACCAAACAAGTTTTTGAACAAAGATATGCCCCACCTGTCCCTGTCTTAAATTTGAAAAAAAAATAAAATACTGAAGAGGTAGATAACAAGTCTGAGCTAGTTGATAGAAAGAGTAACTTGTCAGACAAAATTCCTATAATTGTAAGGCAGACATTTAAAGTTAGGTGAAATGAATCCTGCCCTAAAAGTATCTCCGATGGCTTGCAATAGGGCTCTACATTAAATTCGTCCATAACCATACTCAAAGACATCCAGGCATAGCATCACAGATGCTTCAGAACAGTGACTTCTCAAATAAAACACGTATAAAGAAACTGAAATTTTCTGAGGCATATATATGGCTGAAAATGTTATCAGAGTAAACTTGTGCCAGGATAGCCAGAATCCCCAGATCACATTCTCTGTCAGCAAGTGCTAACATTTGCAAAGCTGAAGGGTGATAAAGAGCTGAGAGACGAATCAAAGAATGCTACAGATGTTTCAGTACCAAAATATATTAATTCTTGTTTCAACTTCAATGACATATTTTACTAAATATCCTAGATATCAAAAAAAGCCAAATCCAGTGTAGGCATTTATAGTGAAAAGCCCAAATAAATACTTCTGCTCAACACAATTTCTTCAGCAACTATGAGTCCTAGTTCACAAGTAACAGTTTAAACACCTGCAGGATACAAATCCTAGAAGTAGAAGATGGCTTTGGCAATTCCTCACATAGTTCTTCACATAGTTGCCAAAAAAAAAATCACTGGGAAGCTGCTTTCAGACTGCTGCAAGAAATAAAGAAAAGGCTAGGATTCAAATTTTTTTTCAGGGATATTCAGAAGCTTTGGTGATAGCATCTGTTAGTCAGCTACTTGGCAGAGGTTGTGGATCGGTTGATCTAGGGTTTCACATGAACCTCTTTTTTTTTTATTTCAAACACTGAGGATGTCAGTACCACAAACAGCACCACAGCCCTTGTTTATGTTGTCCTGTTGACTCTATAAATCTGGATGATCTCCAGTTAGGTTCTTTACTTAAGCAGTTTGGAAGAATTAGCTCTAGCAATCAGTCGTTGGCTCAGTTAAAAGTCAGGTAGTTGTCAGGAATTGTCCATTAATTGTAAGGAAATTCCTGACAGGAAATTGTCAGGAATTAATATTTCTATCAATACAAACTACATGCAACTAGCAAAAGTAGGCAAATGGGAAAAAAAAAATTCACAGAAGAAAGAGAAATCAAGCTGTAAATTCTACTGAAGAAAGCAGCTTTTCTCTCCTTACATTTACCCATTTTTATTCTACATATTTATGTTACGTGATGATGCCAGACAAATTTATTATGGTTGTTATTGAACAGAACGAGAGCTAGAAATTTTTATTCACTACCCCTTTTCATGCAGTATCAGATTAAGATAGATTAAGTCTCCGGCTTCAACTACACGATGAAAAATATTACTACATCTTAAATCACTATTATTTTGTGTTTTAATTCTGAATTCTAAATGTTTTGCTATTTGATCTGGCCATAGCTTATCCAAGATTAAATACTTCTATGAAGTAACATGAAAACGGCAAAAGTTTTATCATATCTAAAGAAATACATAGCCAAAAGTCCATGAATACAATATGATTACAGCTCAATGTATAAGAAAATTTTAATCCACCCAGCAAAACAATAAAGTTATTGGTAATTTGGTACAAAAAAAAAGTAAAATCAAGTGATTACAAAACATTTCAAAACCATAGGATGTCGCTCACACATATGTTTGAAATATTAGTTTTTAATATGCTTAAGATGATTAAATCTTTTACATGGTAGCATGCAAAAAAGGGATATAGGTCAGGACTAGCGCCTGACATTTAAATCTCTTTGACAAGGAAGCATCAGACTGGAAGTAGCTCCGAGTTCCCATCTAGACCTAAATACCGGTGCAGCTATAGAGCCCACCGCTGCCAAAGGATAACGTGGGAGAACCAAGACATAGCTCTCAGACCATTCCTACTTATTCTTCTGTTCTTCATAAGTAAACAGTTGAAGCTTTTTTTCTCAAGATATCAGACAAGGAGTAACAGATATGTAACAGTAATGTACCACCAATAAGAGCTGTCCATAACACCTCTAAATAGAGCTGCTGGTGAAAAGGTAAATGTATTAATGAATTAACAACACAGACCTAACAACCTGGAGGAATGCACTGTCTTACTGAGCAGAATAAATTAATTCCATGTCAGAAAAGTAGCACAATATGAAATAGTGTTTCTGGGGACTTTCCTCATGGCTCCTGAGGGAGCAGGCTGCTGACCTGTCCTAGCTGCCGTTCCCAGTAAAGTCTCAACGTAGCAAAGCCTCTTCTGGTTTACTCTGGTTTATTTTTCATATATGCCAGAGAACTAAACATGGGAAGACACTAGAGGTTAGTCAGCTCCTTAAGTCATACTTCAGAAGCGGTTTGCTTTCCTACTTTCCTGCAAGAGTTGGCACCCCGGTCACTGGCAGGAGGCTGTGACAGACAGACACACTTCAGATGTCATCTTCTCGTCTTAGAGTAGAGCCCTCAGACAACATGGCTGGGAACCTCAAGCAGGACCAAGTTATGCAAAGAGTAACACAGAAACAAAAAGTCACTGAGAAAAGTGAGTATACAAATAAATTAAAGAACTACAGGTTTCTGTATAAAATAAAATAGCTGTGATAAAAAAAGCAGAGAAGACAGACAGATAATCCAAAAGTGTCAGAAGAGTGAACTAGATGTGACACTCATTTACAAAACATTTTGTCTTTAAATCATTATGTGATTAGCTTTTTCTAAAACGCCATTTTTCTGAACTTCTAGAAATACGACAGGAAACAAAGACAGCTTCATTTCTTAGGATATTGCTAATTCTCAGTGAACACGCATTGCATCACCTATCATTGCAATTGTTTTTTTCCTGTGAAAAACTTGGAAAATTAATAGGTAAATCTGGCTGCTCCAATCTCTCTCAGCAAATATGGAAAAAGCTCAGTGCATCCTGAATCCAAGAGACCACCTCTTTCCAACTTTTATATATTAGTAAATGCAAAAAGAAAATTTGAAAAGCTCTTGTGTGAATGTTACAGTACCTAATTTGCAAAGGAAATGTTGCTATTTATAACAAAGATTTTCAGCCCACGACTAACAATTAAGCGCTTGCAAATAGGCTATAGTAGAGGTGTTGCAGACTCAGAGAAGTGCTGGATGAGCAGGGCTACTTGGAGGAATTTGTCACACAGCTAGCCCGCGGCATATTCAATCAAAAGAGCAGGCAAAGAGCAAATGTAACTTGGTTGCTAATTCTACAGACCACAGCAGAATTTCAGGCTGCTTCATCACTAAGAGGATTTAGCAAACAGTGAGCTACAATTTGCTGCTTTGCTCTCTGGAAATGGAAGCCCGGTACACCTGTGTTAAGAGGATTGCACAGGTAAAGGGTGGCAACTTGCACCTTCATTTTAGCCAGAAGCATGGGTGCATTTCTATGGCATAAGAGGATTTGATTAGTAGTTTTAGTTACTGTTGTGCTGTAATTGCATGCTTTTCCAGATGAGGCACAACTTTGGCTCAGTATGGATCTAAGGAAAACAACTGACCCTCCACACACACAGAGCTCTCCTCCCTCAAAACCCCCACACCAGCAGAAACCATTCTTACAAGCTGAACCTTAAGTCCAGGCTTTTTGAACCTCAGTCCAAAAAGCAAAACAAGTACATGAAAAGAATTATGGAAATGGATTCAGTTGTGTGAAATCATTTCAGTTTGCATTATTTGCATTGTACTACTTTAGGAAAACACACCACTATCTTAATTTATCTTTTAAAAACTAAATGCTAAGTGCTTTATTTCCCTGACGCAAGCACAAACTATTCATAATTTTCAATTTGAAAATGCATGTAATTATTTTATGTATTTTACACATAAGGTATATTATGATTCTTGCTTTTAAATGCTTTAAAGATATCTACTTTTTTAGACAAGACATCTCTATCATCATACCCCTCCCTAGTTCGTGGTCTCCATAATTAAGAATTCAAAGAGTTTCAGACACAAAAAGAAAGCGTTATTTTTATCTCAAACACAGTAGCTGTTTGAGATTGAATTTGGGTTTTTCCTTTACTATCCTTTTATCAGATAAACCACATTTGAGAATGTAACTTGTTAAGTAACTTGATAATGTAGATTAATTGACAGTACTATTCAGTGTTTCTCTTCCCTAAAAGTGTATAAATGGGACTGGAAAAATTCAAGTTATGATGATCTTTAATATATGTCTAACGATGCTATTTGCTCACTATGACCAATTTGCAAATCCTAACTTAAAAACAAAACAGGTACCTGCAAACACGCTAAAAATGGTTTATAAAAATTGAACGTCCTTGACTTACTTTAGTCATTTTCAAGGACAGGATGAAAAATAGTATTTCCTCTAGAGGGCTTCAGGGTCTATATTATTTTACAAGTCATATAAGTTATAGTGCACTAAGTGACTGCACTACTAAGGGTCAGAAAGCCTCATTGCTATTCTGATTGCTCCTGCTTTGGAAAAAAAAAAAGAGAAGTCATGATTAGTTAAACGCAGAGGTGCAGAGATAACACTGATGATCCTAGCATGGCTAGTATCCTCACTTTCCAATACCACTATAAGAAACCAAAAAATTAGATAGAAACTGGTTATATGATTATTTTCACTAGAAATGCTGAAGTCAACCAGTTTTCACTTTATGTTTTCTATATGGAGAACCAGTCCTTTCTTTAAAGATTGTTTTAATATCACACTAATATTAATTTAGAATTTAACAGGACATTCTAAAGCAATGCATACACAAAACTCATACGCTAAATGAACTATTATTTGACTTTTACTCTAAGTCTGTATTGTGATAATCTTGCTAACCAAGTTCCTGATTCCAAGAATTTATACACTAACAGAAAATTTAACTAGAGTTCAAGGACTTCATGTTTAATCACCTTAACATCTCAATATTTCCACGTCTGCCACCAGAAATCCTAGGCCTGATCAGTTGAGATAGTTTTGTGCTGTATTCTTTGTTTCTCTCTACTTGTTTGCAAAATTTGTACTTCATATGTCTACCTTTCTACTGTGCCATTATGTTATTTACTACCTTTCAGCAGTTCTTACTTTTCAAGTATCTGATGTGTCAACTATACTTCTAAAGATGATATATTTCTTATCTTTTCAGATATAAAAATGTCACTAAAGGTACAGTTCCATAATGGGCTTAAGCCAATTTCAGACCGTGTTCCTGCCAAAAGAGGCAACAACTTTTCCTCCCTGCTCCTCTTGTATTGGCATTAGTAATTTTATGGCAGCACAGTGAATCAGATCAGCCTGTTCCTCAAAGCCGAACGTGAAGTGTGCAGAAGGTGAAAGGAAGCTCGGCCTTTTTTGTCAACAGCTTGTGAAACAACTTCAGTTTGAAAATTCAGCAGCTAAAGCAGTCATTTTCTGTTCTTCTCTGCCTCTCACCACTTGCTGCTACCTCCAAATGTCTTTGTGGCTGCATGTTGAGCTGAAATGGGGAACTGATCTATCTGAACAATAGCCCAGAAAAAAACAAAAGAAAAAAGGTTATTGTTTGGCAGGTGAATATTCTCCAATCCAGTTTACAACACGGGCATGGAAACCGGAGCCAGCATTCCCAGGAGACAGGGCAAGGAGGAGTTGCATGGACACAAGGAGCATGGAGGTAGAAGCAAGCGGATGGAGCAACCACCATTTAAATCAGGACTGCCAAAAAGGAACTTGTTCGATCAACTACACCCATGTGGAAAAGCTTGCAAAGGAAAGATGATTCTGATGTACAAACTGCTACAACTTACTACAGCAAACTTTTTAAAATGTATTACGAACACAGAGCACAACAAATGAGTCCTTTTCCAACAGGTACAAATTGTTTTAGTCCCAGGTGTCTCTGGTGGTCCCTTTTATATAAATATGATGAAGGAAAGGAGAAGTAAATTGAAGACTACATCAATGGAACCATAAGATGAAAGTTAATTTTGATACATTGCACTAGGAATTGAGAAATCAGATAAATCCTTAACAGATACATCTTAAGAAGATTTTGTGTATCTTATATTTAATTTCACAGAATCACAAAATGGTCGGGGTTGCAAGGGACCTCTGGAGATCCTCCAGTCCAACCCCCCTGCCAAAGCAGGGTCACCTACAGCAAGTTGCACAGGATCGTGTCCAGGCTGGTTTTGAGTATTTCCAGAGAAGGAGACTACACAACCTCTCTGGGCAGCCTGTTCTAGTGCTCTGCCACCCTCAAAGTATAGAAGTTCTTCATCATATTAAGATGCAACTTCCTGAGTTGCAGTTTGTGCCTGTTACCCTCTAACGTTTCGTGGAGCACCACTGAAAAGAGGCCGGCACTATCCTCTCAACAACTGCCCTTAATGAATTTATAAGCATTGATGAGATTCCCTCCCAGTCTTCCCTTCTCCAGGCTGAACAGAACCAGTTCCCTCAGCCTTTCTTCTTAAGGGAGATGCTCCAGTCCCCTCATCATCTTCATTCTCCTCTACTGGACTCTCTCCAGTAGTTCCTTATCTGTCTTGAACTGGGAAGCCCAGAACTGGACACAGCACTCCAGATGTGGCCTCACCAGGGCAGACGACAGGAGGAGGAGAACCTCCCTTGACCTGCTGGCCACACTCTTCCTAATGCACCCCAAGACACCATTGGACTTCCTGGCCACAAGGGAGGGCACATTGCTGGCTCATGGGCAACTTGTTGTCCACCAGCACTCCCAGGTCCTTCTCTGCCAGGCTGCTCTCCAGCAGGTCAAGCCCCAGCCTGTATTGGTGCATGGGGTTATTCCTCCTGAGGTGCAGGACCCTACACTTGCCCTTGTTGAAGTTCATCAGGTCCCTCTCCACCCAACTCTCATAACTGAAACAGCAGTCAGATTGCATAACTCAAGCACATTTTCTTTTAGAATAGAAATCTTATTACACCTATTTCCAGTTTCATGTTTGTGACATAATTGCAGTCTGTGGAAATCATAGCAGTAAAGACCAGCTAGAAGATCCCCTATTCCAAAAAAAAAAAAGATTACTGGGCACACCACGATTTGAAATTTTATTTTTTTTTTTATGAATTCTGGTCTGATCATGGAGGGTCTTATTCTTGGTAAGAGTCATTATTTAATATAGGAAGCACTACAGCAGTGATTTGTGTGAGTGTGGCCTTGATCCAACAAAGAACTGAAGTGCCTGCCTCACTTCCCTGTATACTGCTAATCCTCCAATTGATTTGCACAGGAATACTCACATGATTCAAATCAAACTTAAGTGCATTGCTGGAGCAGAGCCAGAGTGCACTGAACATTGCATGACTGAGCCCACAATGGCCGAAGGTTTGGAGATGGTCCCATTCAATTTCACAGATCGAAATTCACATCTCTGTGGAAGGACATCACACAAAATTTATACCTCACTTACAGCTTCCTCCATTTTGAAAAATCCTCTCCAAGAATTAACATCTCCCATGATACTTACTGAGGAAATTAGCACATGTGTATACCAGTAAGGATGCATGTTGGTAGCATATTTACTTTTTCCAGTACTTACAATTGCACCACTCTTGATGCCTCTTCCACTGTAGGGTAGAGAGTGACACGACTTAACATCTGCTTGTAAAGAGACTATATTCCTTTCAATACTAGTAGGTTGTTGGTTCCAGAAAAAGTGATAACCACTAAATAAAATTTTTCATTCTGTCTCATCATCTATATGGTGTCTTCCTCTGTCATAACATTTTAATAGTACTTTGAGAAGTTTATTATAAAACCCTTTAAAACTGTACATAAACATTAGTTTATTCAAGACAGTACAATATAACCTTTCGGGGACTTGAAGTCATGGCTTTTCAGTTGACTGAGAAAAGAAAAAAATAAATCAATAGACCGGAAATATAGAACACTGGTCACATTCAACAAAGTGAAGCTACTGATCATGAGAATATGATGAGAAAAAAAAAATCCCCTGAACCATGACTGATGGGTTGGGTCAGTTCTGGAGAACTATAGCCAGTGAGGAACCAAGAGAAGTGGAAGTGGCTTGTTTTGCACTTTTCAGTGCTTTACCAAGGAACACGAGCGTGAGATACAGAGCTGAAAGAAATGACTATTTCCATTTTCCCTAGACAGGTCTCTCTTTGCAAGGTGAGGTTGGTATGTACACTGAGTCTGAACTGAAATCAAAGAGATTTAGCTCTACATACGGAAAGACAAAAGCTCAAAACGAAGCTTCTTTCTCAAGAACTGCAGGAAAAATATCCTTGGAAACCAGTGATAACCGATGGTACTTAAATGAATGTTCTCTTCATCAGTTTTCTTATTAAGCACATTCAGACCTTCAAAAAGCAGGTGCTGAGCTACATCCACCTCTCCTTTTAGAGCCAGAAGAATACCATTTTATAAGTACCAGTGGTTATTGCCACCAAACACTGTATAAGTTGCACTATAGGAGTCTGGAACATGACGTTCTAGCACAAAAGTGTCTCTGACAAACCCATACACATAATGCAGAAAGCCAATCTTGTAACTTCAGTCTTAGAGCATCAGTAAGTGTCACCACCTCAAGGCCATCAGTGTTTTGTGTATAAGCTGAGATACAGAGTACGCTGAGCTATGTACTGATGTTTTAGATGAGGACTGAACATGCCATACGGATATTGCTGGGGCAAGAAGATGATCCATTTCTGGTTGTCTGTGACACACAGGTATCCAAATCATGACAGACACGAACTCTTACTCATGCTACTCACTCAAAGACAGAAAATGAGAGTATCCATTCACTGTGCTGGCAGAAAAGGCGTCCCACTATACTAATACACTTTCAATAGCTCCTTTAGATCTGGTAGATCCATTGAAGTGGTCAACCACATGTTTGAACAAGCAATCCAGCGGTGTAGCTTATCAGGGACTAGTTAAGGCTTTTTATTCCCCCTCTTTCCAGCTATAAATACCTAATCAAACCCTAAATTTTGTTGAAATGGTCTTGTAAGGACTATCTCTATGCCACTTAAGTTCTATTAAAAAAAAAATTGAAAAAAGGATGTGATCACTAGGCTGAAAACACCATGTAATGAGTTTATTTTGCATGTTGGGAAATTTTCATGTTTCATTCTGAAACAGGTTGTTACATCTTGCTACTACAAAGTTGGCAGTTGTGCTGTATTTTGGATATACTGTGAACACATTTTGATTTGATTCTGGCAGGCTCCCAGTTAAGCTGAATTACAATGAATGCCAACACATTACAATTTCTTTCAGTAAACACAAGCCACAGTTTCTTAGGCAAACAGCCATATGCCATGTTCTCACACTATTCATTTTTAATCCAAAGAGCTGAATTTAGCCATTGCTTATATATATAAAAAAAAAGAGTGTCAATGGAACACCTCTTGTACTTAAAAAAGCTGAATTTGTCTCAGTGTCAGATAAAGATCTGTATGAAACTGCACTATACAGCTACATCAGCTGGAGAAAGGTAATTCCATTTCCAAGGACTAGAATCAGAGGTTACAGCAGTAAGGTGAGACATGCCATTCTCTGTTTTTCTCTGTGTTTGCTTGAGTGGGGGGATTGGCTTCTATGGTCATGCACATGTTTCAAAACTACTGCAAAGCATCAATTGCTGCTGCATGGAGCCATCTAAGCAGGCCAGTTTGAGAAGTGTTTTCAGACTGAAGTAAATTCCCTTTGAGAATATAGAAGTTTAGAGAGAATCTTAGAATTTTAGTCAAAAAATGCATGAAGATGAACCAAGCTAGGTAGGGGCATGGCCAGAATTGAGAGATCACCCCTTGTTAAGGATCTCATTTCACACAATGAATATGTGACATGAACTTCCAGCCAACAAAATACGTAGCTTCACAAGCTTTTCAGAAAATTGTTTCTGTTCAAAGTCTAATATTGATCAAATTATTCCAAATACTTCATCATTTCAAGACAGTTCTGACAAAACTCTTCTGATAAGTCAGTGACAGGCAGAAGCACTGTGAGTGGATAGCTCTTTTGTTAATCTTTTCAAACCTAGCAGAAATGACAACTCTTTTCTTTGAAGCCTGTCCAACAGACAAAAAACAGCTCAAATTCACCAAAAAAAAAAAAAGGAAGAATTTCTAGACTGGAACACACTTCCACAGTTACAATCGCCTTCCTGCTGGTGGTGGTGCTGGTTTCCAGCTCTTGCCTGTACGTTCTGATCCCCTCTCTTGCATCCACACTCACAATTGCTAAGCTGTGCAGCAAGTTGTAAGAGCTCACCAGCATGAGTGAGAATAAGTTCAACCCCACCATAGGGCAGTATATTACCAGGATAATGACAGAGCCACTGCTATCTGTGACAGCACAGTGTTACATCAGCTTAAACTGATGGGGAACCTGCACCACTGGGTGCCTGATGCAAAGTTGCTAAATTTGCAACCTACTTTCCAGAGATACTCCTGGGTTAGTTTGGGCTTCTTAGCACACAGATCCTCAAGGAGCACAGATATATAAACCTAACATATGTATTATTACTATACAAATTATTATATGTATTATTAATAATAATACTATCTTATCCTTACGTAACACTTTTTTGTTAGCAAAACTCAGAGCTCATTATAATTCCCTATTTCACAGGCAGGAAAATGGAACGAAAGAGATGTAAAGCAATTTTCAGGAAATCACACTGAAGAGCAGTGGGAGAACTAAAAATAGGCCCCATGTCTGTTCACAGTTTTCATGCATGGGCTTAATTAACTGGGAAAAATTAGACTCTTCTCTAACCAGAAGTGAAAGGGAGCACACACACCACCTAATCCTCCACCAAAATATTCACCATCTCTGAAAGCATAAAGGAAAATTTATGACATACACTTTGCCCTTTGTTTTTTGAAAATATTTTTAAAATATTTGCAATAAGCACTGTGAAAGCTGCATTTTCCTATAATGCATTTTAGTTCACAAGTGTTCATAATCAAAATAAATTCAACCAAGTATTGTAAATGAGACATGGAAAATTACATCCACTTGGTCTACCGCATCTTTAACACATTCTTCATGCCAAAAAAATTCAAATTACTCTGTATTATGTATTCACACGTTCTGTTGCTTGCTCTTTAACTCTACTTGTTTTCCCACACATCTCTTGTTCATTTTACAAATGCTATCCTAACATCCTTGTCTTTTTTTTTGTTTTAGTCCTCTGTACTCTCATTTCTTAATCTCAGTAGCTCTGTTTTTAGACTACCCTTCTGTTTATTCCATTTGCATCCTGTAAGGTCAGCTCTAACTCCTGTTTCCTAACTTGCAATTTCTGTTACCATTTCTACTAATGTGCAGCCGAGTGGCTGCTGAGAGCACAGTAATGACGCAGACATATTACAATTTACAGTCTATCCCTTTTTGCAGTCCACTATCCCCTTTAAACAACTTTAATTCCACTCTGCAAGTATGTGGCATTCCCATTTTTCTCCTCCCAAAACAGCATGCCAATGTTATGTCAAAATTTATCCCCTTCAAAAGCTTTATTAATAAGTTAAATAAAAAGAAATTCTATTCTATATTTCTCCTAAATTCAGCTGTGCCCTAGCAAAAGAATTTTCTCCATTCTTGGTTTTAAATTATTTTAACCCAAAGTTTTCTCATAATTCTCCTACAACCAGTTCTCTTACTGCAGTAAATCTGCAGGACTCCGTATTTCTGCATGGTTTCGATCTCTGATCCCTAGATGGGTCAACAGAAGAGTCAACTTCCAACTGCAGGAAAATATCTTTCATTTCAGGGGGAATTACAACTAAGACTTCTCAAAAATAGATGAAGCATTTCACCATTGTTTCCATAACTGAAAACCGTCATGGACTACAATATGAGCAAATTCTAGTTTCTGTCTCATTTTGGTAAATGGAACGGATATAAGCTTCTTCATCAGTTACAGTGCCTTCTTAACCATGCATCTCAAAGAGACAACTCATTTTCATATTGCTATACCCACCTCTAGTGCAAGTTCTGTCTTTCCAGAAGTGTAAGTGAGAACATACCTGTTGATGTGAAATATCACTGTAATGTGCTTAAGAGCATCAGACCTCAGCTGAAAGGCTCTTTATTCCATGTTCATCTTCCAGGAAAATCTGTAAGATTTCCCTTTGCTTACCTCACAGACACTGAATAGTAAAAATGTGAGCAAGGGCTGCTTAGAACTTTTTTAAACTAATTTTATTTGTATGCTGCTGGATTTGCTGCTATACCTTGAACTTAAAGATAGGAACTGATTAAAGATTCCCTCAAATTTACCCTTATCTCCCAGTTCCATTTTAAAGTCTAGTTATCTCACACACACGCAAATACCTTTTCTCTTTCACTCTTACTCTCGTTATCCTTTAATTCCTCTGACCTTTTTGATCTTAAACACTCTTTGCTTCCCTCTCTCTTGAAAAACATCAAGTCTTTCTGGGAATCTCCACCTCCAAACTCTTTATAGCTCCTCTACCACTTTACCTTCCAAGTCCCATGGCATATATTCTGTTCTTCCTGCACACATTTCCTTTCTGCTGGCTTTTTAAAACTGGCTTCTTTCACATTCCATCAAAACTGCTCCCTTTCATTTTCATAGCCGTAGCAGGCAGTGTGCTCATGAAACACATTAACAATAAACTTAAAAGGCTGTGTCAATAAAAAGACTGAAATATTGTCTGAACAGAACTGTATGACTTTGAAAACTAGACCTCGAGAAATTGAATAAAATACAGTAATACAACAGGTCATGCCATCTGGGAACTATTAACAGATTACTGCTACTGTGCAGAGAGTCATCAATTAGAGGAAAAAAGAAGGGAAAAAAAAGATAAGTGGAATAGGGAAGAACCTGAGTACTCTAGTGACAGAGATGACTTCCTGACAGCAATAAGATGGGGCTATGAGGAAAGGAAATACAAGTCTAAAGCAAACTGGGAAATAAATTTTCAATAATTTAATTTACTCATACTAAAATTAGTCAGAGATCTGTGGTGATTCCCTTCTTTTCCATTGTAAATCTGTCAAAGTCTCCTTAATAATCAGCTTTATTACTGCTAAGCAAAACCATGCTGCTTAGATTTTGCCGCAAATACAAATGACTTGAACTGCACTGTAAAAACTGATTGTCTTCATTATTTTATATTTGTTCTTTTTATTTTAGAAGTCTGGAATACCATATTGGATCTCTTTAAACCCAGAGCCTACAAGATATGTTATCTGTCTGCAGGTTTTTTGTGTATTCTGGTACCTCCTTCCCCAAGCAATACTAGCATCTAGAGTGGCCAAAATAGAGAAAGAGATGCATCTTACTCTCCCATCTACTGACAGTTAGCTGCAGAGTTGTGTTGCTTAAATACAGAATGAAATTTCACATCCTTTTAGAAAAAGTATTTGACAAATAAGGTCTTAAAGTTCGAAATCAAATCGGCAGAACAATTTTATCATAGCACCACTCAGAAAAATGAGTTATTGCTTCTAGGTGTTTTATGCAGTGCATCCTGCTCCATCAGGATTTTTCACGCTCTCATTTTCCAGAAAACTCACAAAATTTAGATTATCATATTGAAGGTGCTCTGATTTTCTGCTCAACTCACTACAATTCTGATTTCAAGTCAAGATTTGTTGGAAATTGCTGGTTTTACATCCAAGAAACATCTTTGGAAAAAAAAAACACACACCAAACAAGGGAGGAATAGTAGCACTGAGGCTGTGATGACAGAATCTCCAAGCGTTACTGATCAACAGGTTTTTCTTTATGACAGACTTGTATACAACTCCACTTTATTATCTCCTTGTGTATAACAAGTGAGGTGTCCCATAGGGACAGTTCTCTTTTCTGGCTACATCTGCTCATACAAGCTTTCATAAGAATTATCCTTTGCCTTGTCAAGTTTCAAGTGCCTTAGGAGATATTTAATTCACTGCCACTGACGTTAGCATATATGCAACTACCAGTGTAACTTGCTAACATAATTTCTGGGTTAACCAGGCACTTTTCATGTCACATTATATTAATCCAGTGTAAAATTGAGCATTGTCACATTTATCAATTTTATCAGATTACCAAAGTTATCACATTTTTCTAGCAAGTTTGCAGTGCTTGTTATATAATGCAAAATGATCTGCTATTATCTCAGAGTTTATTTAAAAGTACAAAACTGTTTGTTCAAGTGTGCAGTTTTGCCATGGAAGGAAAAACATAGCAAGGTTTCAGAAGGTAAAGAACAAGAATTGGAGGAAGTAACCAATAATTACAAGAAGATTTTTATTTGGGTTTTATTGTTGTTCAAAAAAAGTTAGGAGTTACAGAAAAGTGATTTCAAAATTTAGTATAAATCATAATTTAGTTTTTTCAAAAACTTGTTGATCATCAGGTCTTACACGCTAAAAATAATCAGTACACAAACACTTGTAGATTTGGCTACTGGATTATTTAACTTTGCTTGCTTGTGGTGTTTTTTGCCCCCTGTACATGACGAATTAAAGTCATAGCTGATATTTATAACTGTAACATTAAGACAGAA
>NW_009630825.1:19159-53140 GCF_000690535.1 Cariama cristata | reverse complement strand
AGTTATTTTGAAAAGAGTGAATCAAAGTACTACATTGTTGAGAAGATTACGAAGCACTACTTGTAGAGAACCAACCATTATGCATCAAAGATGTTCTGCTGTTACAAGGAGGGAACGTTCATTAATGCTCATCTGTTATCATGTCAGATTAATTTCATCTGTAAGACTGTCTTCATAACAATCTCCTATCAGATATGTCAAAGATGCTGAAATGTTCTTTTACTACACACATCCTGAATTCTTCTATTTTCTTCTAAAACCTACAGAAGTCATTCATAGGCAGCACACAACAATCTAGCAACAGCAAACCAGATTGGAGATGTTAGTCTGAAAGTGTACAAGCAGAATTTCATTTTAAGTATTTTTAAAGCTCAGTCAACTCCCAGAAACTTCACAGCATGACCACCACAACTGCAGAACAGTCAATGTTGTCAGATCCACCATTGGCATTATAAAACACCTCATATTTTCAACTCAGCAGACAAAAGACAAATGATACGTATAATACAGTTTAACAGAGGAGCATATAATGCTCAAATTAGGCAATTACTTGTAAAACAGTTCTGATGAATATTGCACTTAAACTCAATCACTCTCTTGTTTCAATATTTTTCCTGTACTGTGTAGAGGCCACAGATTCCTAAATGGATGTAGATATCCAAGTACTGAAATGAATCATTAGCAGACAAATTAAATTTGTTATCAAAATGCAACTCTATTGTTAACAGATGAAAAATGAGTGGATCAAATGACTGCAGCAGGAAAATCTAATAACAGCTCATCTGTGACCTGTCATCTCCTGCCACAGCACTTAATTCATAGTAACATATACTCACCAATTATTTTGTACCTGCATGTATCTTTATATCTCTAAAGTAATTTCAGGTTCAGTTATGCAACTTAATTTCTGAATCAGTGGTTTCCAGGGAATGTGCTATCAGAGTAATAGGCGGAAGAAAAAGAAAGGTGGAAGAGGGAAGCTGGGAACCTTCTTGGCAAAGCATGAGATAGATACTTTCAAGGTTTGAACATAAAGATATAGGGAAAAAAGGAGAGCCTAAAATTCAGTCGACATTCCCACCTCTATGCTGAGTTTATTTTGTAATTCTTTGTTCTAATGACAGAGCTAAGAGAGAAAGAAGACAGAAGGATCAAAGCAATAGCACATGAGTTCTCCATATCACCAATCTCAGCTGTTGAAAGGTTTTGAAATTTTGCTTTAGATAAAGAGACATGTGTGCCTCATACCAATACTTGACAGAGAGTAAATCAATCTCCAGCGAACACATACAGTAATGACCTTACTAACAGGGTCCTGCTTTTCAGCAGTCTCTTGAAATTTGAGGTTTCCACAAGCAAGGAAAGAATCCTACTTTTAACCAGAAATTTTGCAAACCAAAGTATTGAGCTTTATTTCTCACTAGCTCTCAGACATTTTACAGGTAATATTCTGAAGTAATATGAAATACAGCAGAATGTGGAAACTGTGAGTCAGAGGGTGAAGTATGGGACAAAACCATAGCATACAGGCTTCAAAGGTTTGTAATTTTGCCTCTCTGTTAGCCCCGTTAACGCAAGAAGTAAAGGTCTGTACAGATACGGAAACGCCTCAAAACTCTGCATATGCATGAAGATGCAGAATCACAAACATGATTTAAAATTACTATAGAGACTTTATTTACATACTATGATTTCCCTATAAAGGCTCCTCAACCTCTCGGAGGTAGATTCTACATCTGCATGACATGGCAAGCAAAACAGGAAGGGGTGACATGGGTAGTGGGTTGTGTGATGACTCTACAGCCTAGCACTAGATTGCATGATGGAAGAACTACAAGCAGATGCCAAGACACTGTAGTGCACAGCACTTGGAAAGAGGGTAAAATAAATGCCCACCCCAAGATCCTTTCTTCCGTAAAGCAAATAACAAGATTAGACAGAATCAGACAGTGCAGGGAGCAGTACAGCAAAGTGAAACTTCAGATGGAACAGCCTGCTGCTGATATGAACCTGGAATAATCCTTAATGTTGGTTAAAAAATTATGCTTTTCTAAAAAAGGAGAAAGCACCTAAAAATGTCCTTTTACTTCCTGACTGGCATTTATATGAATCACAGCACTGTGAAGAAAACACGGATTTGTCTGTTATATTCATTACTTCTCTGTTATGTTGTGATTACTTTAAATGGTTCATCTGAAATATCAGTCATTCTGTAATCTTCAAGCCTTTAAACTATAACTACACAAGTGCTACAAAACCATAGCTTCTTCCTGATGCAGATCTGTACTTCAGTGTGATTTTTACTTTTCCCAAGCATCAGGGAGCATTGAGAACTGACTGTTCCCTAAGGGAAGGTCAGCTGGGAGCCAAGGGCGACCTCAGCACCAGCAGAGCCCTTACTGGCAGGGTGCAGGCCCCAGCACCCAAATGCAATGGGGAGAACTGGGTGTTGGTAACAGGGTCCATCAACA
The DNA here is from genome assembly GCF_000690535.1 of Cariama cristata. Lineage (NCBI taxonomy): Eukaryota > Metazoa > Chordata > Aves > Cariamiformes > Cariamidae > Cariama > Cariama cristata. Next base: position 50,669 of record NW_009630825.1, on the reverse strand, counting down.
GTTGCAGACAAGGCAAATCATGAACAGGTCCAGAATCCCAGCTGAAAACAGAAGCAGAGGGGATGAGAGAAAAAGATTATGATGTACATCTTCCAAGGGGCCCAGTGAGGAGACAAGCTACCTACAGCACAGGTCCAAGGTCCATCCAGGGAGCACAGTTGGAGATCAGCACACCTACAGCATAGCTGGGGCAGGGACTGAAGGCTCACAGCTGGGCTTCCACCAGGCTCCTGGGCAGTGGGTAGGTGGGTGGAATCCCCAGGTGGGGCTGGTCAGGGCAATTAAAGCTCTTTAGCACCCTCTGGGCCTTGACATTAGGAGGCAATGGTCAAACCTGGCACTGCTGGTTGTGTGTTGGCTATGCCTTCTTTAAAACAGGAAGGCTAAATCTGAGTTCTCATCTAATACTAATTTAACTGATTGTTAAGCAAAAGGCACACATTGTCTTGGAAAAGAAGGAAAACTGACTGCAGGATAGTGCAAATTTAGCACTCAAAGCAACATAGTATCTGAGCTGGGGATAGTATTTTGATGTAGCCTTCATGGCCTCAGCATCATCTAAAGACACTTTTGCAAAAAAACTTTTAATTTGCCAGGCAACTGTTAGTATAAAATCAAGCTAGTAATGCACAAATTCATGCTATCATAATGAGAAATGCTCTCCTCCTTTGAAAATACATACATATATAAAAACAATTTCTAACATACTAATAGATTTAAACATCACTTTGTTGAATGACAGCTGATATATAAAAGGAAGGAACTGACAAATTGAAAGAGAATCACCATACAATGGGAAGTAAAATATCCAGGTATCAATGGGATAATAAATCTCCTGATACCATCTGGGAGAGTCCTGCAGCCATCACACCATTATTCAAAGTATTATTAATGCAAGTGAAATCTTCATAGGAAGATTACCCTTATCTGCCTGTGAAATACACGGCATTCTGTGAGAAAAGCTCCAAAGTCTTCTGTGCTCAGCTTTCCATCACAACCTCCTATCGATAACTCCTGCAAGTTGGGCCACCCGGGAGTCTAAAAAGGCATTCGCTTGGGCTTTCTCAGATGGAAAGAAAGGAAATAGCGAAAAAATCTTTCTTTTCATTCCTAGTTCACTTGAACCATGAATTTGCCCATTTTTTAAATGGGAGTCAAAATGCAATGCTTGCCTCAGTAAGAGAGGCCACAAAAAACTTCATATGGATATCTGTAAAAGGTATGTCTTCTTTTACAAATATTTTGGACCAGCTTCTGTGATCTATAATATTAGAAAGCATTTACAGCTTCAGTGCTTTTTTGATTCAGTGAAGTAATTTTTAATCCTTCACAAAAAGTCTCTCCCAAGCACAGGTCCTGAAGTCATTGTCTCCAAAACTTGTGCAGCCAAAAATATGGCAGAGCATGAAGGCCACCGTTTCTTTGTGTATATTCTTTTCATAATATTACTTTAAGCAAAGTATTTCTTAAAATGATATTTCACAGCTTTAACTTTATTATAAAAATACCAGCCAGTAATTGCTTTTACCAACAGACTAAGAGAAGCCATTAGTATGATTTCAGTTCTGTAATCAACACACACTCTCAGCCACACAATTCAGCCTGACTCATTCCCTGCACAGACTCTAATTAACTGCCAAAGGAAAGCCAGGGGATTCCTGTTTGAGTAATAATGCTATTGAGACATTATGCAAAACTTCACCTCTAGGAAATGATCTCGTCTAACCGTGATTGCATCTCAACAGTAACGCGGAAAGCTTTCTAATTTGGTTGTGAAGAGAATATAATCGATCTGTTAGCAACAGTGATGGAAGATTTTTTGCTTTGCTTTTAAAATGAAATGAGTATTGAGAAAAAACCATAGGTAAAACTGGATCCTATATCATAGGCTTTGAACCTACACAATATATTATGATACGCAGTTATCAAAACAGGAAGCTAGTGACTTCACACTCCAAGCTTCTGAGACCGAGCATTGCTGAGGCTGCCATCACCAACAGGCTTCCTCCACTAACAGAGGTGGGGGCTGGGGGCAGAAGAAATCTTACAGAACTTATACAACGTCATGGAAATAGTACAACTGAAAAACCAACCTAAAAATCCTCTGGAAGACTATTTGGGATTTTTTTCAGTATATTTTAAATTTATATATAAAAAGATATACTAAGGGGACATTGAAGTTGTTCTTTAAGAGAGAAGCAGGAAAAGGATGTCTAATTTCAGTTATTATTTGTCTTTTGGTTTTTGCTCTCTTGACTATATGAGAGACTGAAGTCCCTTCTGCTTTTTCTAGCCGATTCCAACGTTCTATGTTTACACCTTGTCTGCTTCTGCAACAGAGTAAAAATCCTCATTTTCACACTGCAAACCATTCTTGAACCCCATTTAATTCCTTTCCTGTATTATTACAATCTTATCAATCTTCTCTTTTTTCATTGCTTTCTTTGAACCAAGTTTTTATATATGTTCATTATTCACATCCATTGGCAGGTGATTCATTTTTGACATGAAATTACCACAATTTCTTTCTGTCCTTCATTAAAAATTTCTGCTGGTATTAACTATAAGATCACTGGAAACAAAATGGACAGATTACAGAAAGATCAGTAAAAATGTAAATAATGATGAAGTTAGGGCAATTGTACAACACAGTCTGGATCATTTAATAAGTTTGACCTGTGCAAAGAAGTGCATTTTTTAAATGGTTAAACACATTTTACATATTCAGGAATGAAGACTGTAGGGCATACTTTCAGAATAGGGGCACACATCAGGGAAATCAGATACTCTGAAAAAGACTTGAGATGGTCCAGTAACTTAACATGAGCCCCAGGATATAATGCTATGGTGAATGACATAATTTGATCCTTAGATAAATATGTAAGAATGCACTGACAGAAATAGGGGAGTGATTTTACTTCCAGATGTACCATGGGTGAAGTAGTACTTAAATACTGCACCCAATTTTGATGCCTAGACTTTTAGGATGTTAAGAAAAAAAATAATCAGAGAGGATGCATAAAAGTGGTACAGGATTTAGAGGAACCTCATGAGATAATCTCCTCAATTCATTTAATTTATCAAAAATGAGACTTAAGCAATACAGCTATAATTTATAGTACCTGTTCAAAGAAAGAAAATACCAGGAACTGATGCAATTTAATTTTAGCAGTGAAAGACTGGTTGAAAGTTAAAGCCAGACAAAAAGATGGAAATTAGCCTATTTAAAAAAAACCCAAACAACAGAATACTGAAAACCTGTCAGTAAATGTTATTAAACAGAAGAACAAGCACCCTGGAGAAGTGATGGATGTTCTGTTTCTTAGTATTTGCAAATGTACCTCTTTGGAAAATTCTACTTTAGTAAAATAAGTTACTAGGCACAGTACTTTGCAAATGGGTACCAGATTTTATGTAGCATACAAACCCGTCATCTCAGAATACCATTACTGGACTTGTTATTCCATCAGCTGTACATTTCATAATTTATTGATCACATAATTATTATTTTATTACCACTATTACTATCTTTAAATACTATGTGTAGTTACCAGTTTCAGTTATTCTCACTGCAGATCTGCAAGAAGATAAAGTCAACTGCTGCAAGCCTTAGGAAAAAATTTAGAAAACCAAGAGTGGGAAAAGCCAAAAGAGGATGGACAATATATCAGGCATATAAGAGAGCCAAACAGCAATTGCTGTGCTCTCACTAGTGCTTTACAGGTTCTGTGAGGTTCTCATTTTATCTTTATTAACATCACCTTGCTCAATCAAGAATCTTCACTTTTTCTTCCCTGACTTAAGACTCAATCTTTTTGTTGATCCTCATCTACACTTTCAGCAATGCTGTTCCATGTACATAAAATCTTGCCTGGGTAATAAGCTCTGAACTGTTCAAAACACACAGCACCCTAAGGTAGTTAGGTAAACCCTGCAGGAGTCTTAAAGGTCAAAAAGCAGCTTTCTGGCTTGAAAAGGGGAACATTAGAGGGACTCTATTACTCCACCATATTTATCACTACCAATTCAGATAATTTTCAAATGACAGAATAAGTATTTGGACTCTGAACAATGTGCTTATGCTGTTTACATATACAACCAGACCATGGGTTTTTAGTGTCCATGTAGGTATGCTCCCATTTAGCATATTTTATAAGGTTTATGGATAAAGAATCTGAACAATCTGGCTTCTATTCAATACACTCTGTGATTTATTTTAAGAAACAATTGAAAGAAGGGGGGGTAAGGAAAAATAATAAGAGAATGAGGTTTTATAATTCATCATAGTGTTAAAGTGTATGCATGGAGTTGAGATTTTCTTAGTATTACAATAATAATACTCTCATCGTTGCTTTCCAGTATAATCTGGATTTATTCTAAGATCCTTGGAACATTTTTTTTTTCCTCCTACTTAAACAAGAGTCCCTCAGACTGAAATGATGAACAACTGTTTCAAGAATCTAGAATAGGGAAACAGGCTTTTGGGGGCGAGGGAATTGGTTTTGGTTTTGTTTGTTTTCTGTTGTGGTGTTTGTTTGTTTGTTTTTTTTAAAGTAGAGATCACTATAAGTCCAGTACTTGCTTAGAATGATGCAGTTTTAGGGCATTTTGAGAGTTTTCTATTGGGTTAGGACTGGAGCTTGATATTAAAATAGACTGTAACTTGAATTTTCATTTGCTGATGAAGCACAAAATTTTACAGAAATCATAGTTCTCAAAATACATTGACTTTGCTCTAATTAAGGCTGCAGGTATTCTGCAGAAATCAAGCTGACAAGCAGAACTATGGAAGGCAATCACATCATTGGCAAAAAGCAGCAAACATTACAGTGCTATGAGATCAAAGCAAGTTCTGCTGTACTTTAAAAATTTCAGACAGATATACAGACCATACCAATCTGTCCACACAAGAAGTTTACTATTAAAAAAAGCTGTTAGGTATTTTATTATTTGAGCCAGTTTGCTTGCCTTTCTTACAGGTTCACACTATACTAACCATTTGCCCCAGCAGCTGGGGATCTGTACAAGCCTGAGTTGCACATAGCTATCTACAGTCCCCCAATTCAAATACAGAATGAAAACACCACTTACTTCCCCCCCTCCCCAACTGGTATTGTCCTACCATGAATGTGAACACTCTAAGAGATATTTCCTCCAAGAGATTCTATGCAACTTTTTCCACTCCATCAGCAAAACTACTCAAAAAGGTCTGTACCCTCTTCGCAGTATTCATGATCCATCTGTTGAGCTTGGTAAGAATATGTATAGAATCATGATCTAGCTTAAAATTGACCCTGTAGAAAGAAAAGGAGAGGGGCATTTTTGGCACCCTGATTCCTTTCACAGCAAACCCCACATACAGTTGTTACTAGCACAATCAGGGACATTGGGACTTATTAATTAAATTCAGATTAATCCAATTCAATCTCACTTAGATTTATCTAAACATACATGAAACTGTATTTCATGTGTTCATTGAGCAGTAAAATGATCATCTTTGCTCTTCAGAGATTTGTTCACGTACATGCTAAAAATTTATGCATTACAGTAAGTACTAAATATGACAAAAATGGAATATTGCCACACTTTTGTTGCTGAGAGTGATGATGATTTTTGTTAAACAGCTAAATTTAGAGTTTTGAATTATGGAACTAATTTTTCTATTTAATTAAGTAATACCTAAGTTTAATATTGTGTGAAAACATGACTGACTAAATTTCTGTATGTGAGAAAATTGTTTACTATCCAAGCTCCTTAATTAAAGCATCAATAATCACAATCTCCACCTGAAATATCTTCTGTAAAAGTCACCATTATGACATAACTAAGATGCAGAAAAGCATATAAAAACAAGCAGTGCTAGCATTATTTAGGCTGTAATACAAAAAGATACAAACCCAAACTTCATGTGCAGGTGTTACTTAAAATAAACCCAAATTGTCCAAATAAAAGACAAAAAGCTGAGTGCTTGCTCATTCTCTTTAAATTAATTCTTCGACTTTCCCCAGTTAAAACTCCAGTCTCTTCAAAGTCTCATCACTATACCCTCTTTGTTCATCCATTTAATTTCAAAGGCATAGCCTTGATGCTTAAAACAGAAACTGTGTGTATTTGCCAACAAGATAAAAATTCAATAATGAATAGGAAAACTCTGTACAAAAAAACCCCAAAGTACACATTTGCAGGCATTTTTGTTTGGGACCAAATACAGTATCTAATATCTCTATATGTTGTATTTGGCCCCACTGAGGTTAGAAGGAAAACCTGCCACCGACTGAAACAAGCATAAGATCAACCACTAAAAACACAGCAGTAGAAAATGAGAACATCTGATTTTTCAGATGTCATACATAACTATAAAATTCTAAATGTAGGCCTACTGCCTATTAAAAAAAAAAGATCGTATCCGTACTTGTTATTATCACACACCAATTTTTCCTCCTCAGGTTTATATTCTCTTTACCACACTGTTTTACCTTTCACATAATTAGCAATTACATTCCAAGGTAATGAATTAGTTACTGAAATAAACACCAGCCAAAACCAGTCAGTGAATAACAAATGACAGTTTTTCTGCTCTAAAGTAGCTGAGACTTTCAGATATTTTTCTCAGGAGGCTAATAATAGGTAAAGTCTAAGGTTTTTTGAAATAACAACCGAACCACTAAGACCAGTTGCATACAATATCACAGTCAGATGCCTAAGGCTTTAGCAAAAGGTGTACGTGGGTACAGATATTCAGCTCATGCTACAGTGACGTTGGTATTGAGTTCCAGATTTTCAAAAGGGATTTCCCCAAATAATGAAATGCATTGAAGGGCTGTAGTGTTCTAGAGAGACCACATACCAGCTAGAAAACTGCAATAGATTACTGAGATATTTAGAGCTGACCTTTCATAAGCACCAGCAAGCACTGTAATGAATCAGAGCTTTAATACCCCTTCATCCACACACAAAACCCAAACTTACTCCAAATTTTTAGAACAAAGTTACAATAAAACTTCCATCATGCAATCTAAAACAATAATGGCAAATATCTGAGAAGGGCAGTGGCTGAGTGTTTCATATTTCAACCAAAATTTACTAACCCCTTACTTGCTAGTAACTGTGATATGAACCAGAAAACTTCCACAATAAGCGGCTTCAACTGTAAGGAACACTCTTGTTCTTAAAACAAACCAGCAAAACACTCCTACACAGCATTGGATGCTGAATGGGTTACTGAGCTAGTAAGGGCATTCTAATGCAAGTGATATAGAGCCCAGGGTAAAATGAAGTCTCCAGTTCTCATTAAATCAGCAGTCACTCTGGTTGTAAACTGGCATTTTCAATGAACCTTTCCTTTCTAAGCTGTTCTTTAAAATATGTTCTGTACAAACACTGAAGTGTCAGTAACATCAAAGAGTTATCATGTATGATCAAAAGAACAAATCTCACAAACTCATACTTAGCAGTGATGAGTGAAAGTTAATTAATACAGTATGCTGTCATTGAAGTACAAAGCTGCAGAGAACTTTATTTAGACAGAGAATTGAACGTTTAGAATTTTTTTGAATTGCAATAGTGGATAATTTTGTGCATTATTAGGGCTAGTTTCTTAAGGATACTACTAGATAATGCATATACAACTAACATACACATCTAAGACAGTGCTCAGGAACTGTTTATTCATTTCACACCTCAAAAATTATGGAACAGATTTTTCTATAGTAGCATAAGCTATGGCATAAATATGTGAAATTTTATACATTAAAAAAAGCACTTTTAAAACTGAATAGATACAAAAGAAGTGTAAAGAAGAATAAACCATGTATTATTTGTACACATTAAAATGATCAAAATCCATCCAGACTCTGTAGAAGTACCCAACTCCAATGTTGTGATTAACAAAAAAAACCCTGATATTTTCATACTTTTTCCAAAATATTTCTTAGAATTTCTTTACTCTATTCATCAGCTAGGACTATCAAACATACCTGAATGCATTTGAAATGGAAAATCCTAGTGAATATCACATATAAGACTTAACATGACATACCTGTTTTCTGCTTTAATAATCACAGGAACTGTATGTGCTTCTGCTAAGAGAACATGTAGCACAGGTCACCTGTTTATGAACTCATCTGAGCATCCACTGAAAAGAAAACCCATTCCTCAGTGGTCTCAAACTAACCAGCACAATCTCCATGGTCATACAAATGTAGTGCTCTACTGGAAATGAAACAAATATTTTTAAGAACTATTTCATTAAAAATATATATATCCAGAACTACTTTACAAACTATCCTTTTTAGCACTAAAAGTACCTTTGTACCTAAAAAAAAAAATTTCTAGAAGACAAACATTTAGAGCTTAGTACTCCAAGCCCCTAAATACTCTGGTCTAAGTCTAGCTAACCTACCTCTTAAGTAGTTAAATAGGTAACACCTGGGCAGTTCCAGTGATTGCCAAAAAAGGACCACACCTTTGGAGAACAGCTGCCTGAATTTATCCTCTCAAAACAGGAAATCAAGCAGAATCACATAATGGAGACAAAAATCTGCACCTGAGAAAGGTCAAGCCTTCATTTGTATTACATCTGAGATTTCTCCAGCTCATCTGATAGGAGGATTTTATCATTAGCATGCCATTTTTCATAATTAAACAGGATTTCAAAAATTATATTCAAACTTTTGATAGAAGTCGGTACATCAACCTGAGGATCAGCTTCTCGTTATATTATTAGCAAGCTCATTATTTACACTTCCTGAATACATTTTCTTGTTAACAGAGAGATCTAAAACCAGCTTATTGCATTCATCTGAAATACTTGTAGCCACATCCCTAAAGCTAACTTCATGCCCAGCTTGTTAAAAAAACAAACAAAAAATATGTAGTCAATAGCACAGCAGGAAAATGAAAGAGTTTACTGTATTCAAAACAAATCAAGGCTTAGTTCCATGTCTGAACAAGCACAGAAAATAGTAATATAATATCTAATGAAGCACTTGGTAAATTATACATACTATTCCTTATTTTGGAGGGAAATGTTGCATAAACATAAATATAGAATCCTCCAAAGTATAATGCTTTACAGCTTGTGCATTAAAACTAATGTCCAGCAGAATCCCTCAGACATGAGACACAAATGTCAGTAGAATTTGCCAAAATATCTGCAGATGTCTGCTGGCCATGCAGTCCGGCAGGAGGTCAGAACCAAAAAGGTATTTAATGCAGCCATGAAAAATCAATTACACAAGACCCCTGTCTTTCTCTGGTTTTGAAAGATGCCAGCGTTCCCAATACTATTTTGTTATTTTCAGTTGTAACTTCCAATTAGCCTTGTAAAAAGCTATTTCTTCCTAAATTCTTTCATTATTCGTGATTCCAATTCCTGACTTCCACCTTCATCTGACTATTTGTGTAGATCCTGCAAATCCTTTGCAATTATCGAATTGCCCAATTATTGAATTGCCCAGAGTCCTCACACTATCACAGTGATTGCATTTTCTTTTTTCCATTCTAAAAAAATTCCAAAGCTGCATGGACAATTTCAGCCTATTGACAACAGGCTAGCTTTTCTTTAAAAAGGAGTACCTGAAGTCAGCCTGAGTGCCTTCCTAGTCACAGGCTGCTTCAGATGGGGTCCAACTGTGGACATTAAATTGGCAATTACTCTATTAATGATTACAATTTGCTGTATTTATATTCAATTAAATATAAAGGCATGCATCATCTCTTATATGTTAGGAATAATATTTTCTTCAAGACTATTCACCTTTCCAGTTCTCACATCTTGGCCAGAAACAAGGGAATGTATGGACTGTAAATGCCATGTACTGGTATGTTTTAATTTATAATTAAATGTTTCAGTTATTTTGTTATATGAAAGTATAGCATTGTATCACTTACTATAAAAAGCTAAAAGATGTTTTCCTTAAGGTAATCAATTTTTACAACCATTTTACCCTGCTTTTAAGTCAAAGTAGATAATTCACAACATTAAAATTAAAACATTTAAGTTTTCTATTTCCACAGGGTACTCAATAATTTCCATTAATCAGGCCAATGATAAGAATGTGCAAAAATAAACTCTATATCCTAAAATTTATCTTAAAATGAAGAGGTACAGTAAATGAGTCTACATGCCCCTCAAAGACTGTTATATTTATAGAATGAGAAGGTTTCTATCCCAACTTCTAAAGTGGAAGCAGTCAAGGAATCTTTAAACATACATTTTTAACTAGCAACACTTCCAAATTGGGAACAGACTGCCTAATGGCTCCAATTAAAAGTGTTATCAGCAAAAGAAATTTATGGTTGTTTCCAGTAGCGATAAATACATAATCCTACATCCAGCCCTGACAAATACGATCCATGCTACATGTTTTACAGATAAAACTGTCTGAAAAAATTAAGCATCATATCTGCAGGCAGGAGAAACAAAAAATGTATAGCAGGAATAGTAGTTCATATTGGTTAAAATATGTTACAGGCACGCAGAAAAAATGTAGCAAAAAAATGTGATTCGGGAATATTTTCTCTTTCAGGGACAAAATAATATAATAGGTGCTAGGTTTGTTTTCCTTTATTCTGATTCCACATGCAATCCAAGAACTCAGATAATAATGAAAATATATGAATCTCTCTTAACTAAAAAAAATAAGAAAGTCTTACTCAGCCAATAATACTTTCAGCAAGACTGGTTTTTGAGTTTTAACACTATAAAAACTGCTTTTAAACAGTATTATTGTTAATTGTTTTTCCTTCAACAATTGCCCAAGTAATCTGCTTTCCTTAACAAAACTCAGCAGTTTTCCATAGTTTTGCCAGAAATGGCTTGAATTAAAAAAACATGGAGGAGTAGAACTATTCTACTTGATACTCTGCATATCTTAGTAAATTTTTTTAGTTCATATTTTATGTTCTGGATAAGTCCACTTTCAGAAAATGCATTAAAATGAGCAAATATCTGCTTATTCCCCTTTCTAGCCTTCCAGATTCAAGCCAACACATATCTCAAATTGTTGGCAATGTGCTTTAAAATTTACATTTTTTTTGTTTGGTTTCAAGCTATTTTAACATAGCCTGAAAATTTGCTTAAATAAGAAGCTAAAGTAAAAAAGATTAGGGAAAATTTACATTTCATTTAGAGTTTTTCTGTAATGATCTCTATAAAAATACCAATTGGAACAATTGCATAACTACTCAAAACTCAACCCTTTGCCTTGTTACTTTAATGTATTTATGGAGAAAATACCATAATCCTTGAAAATAGAAGTTAAATTTTGGGTTCATTTTGCTTATGTCTATTGAGTAACTAAAAAACTAGATAAAATTTGCATATTTCCTCCTGTTTAAGGTTTTGTAATAGAGCTCTGCTTCAAACACACCTACATTTAAACAAATTTTGTTGTTCAAAACTCCCTTCGGAGAATACTAGTGCTACACTGCTGGCATGAACACAGAGGAAAAAACTGGAGCATGAATAACTCCTAGAATCACAAAGCCATTAAGGCATCACCACCATCTACTAACTGGGAGCAAGTTTTACAGATCTTTCAGAAAATATATAGGTCAGCATCTGTCATTCAGAGTCCTACTTGACAAAGCTTCTATCAGTTAATGTTTTGTCATCTGGGACTGTTGCTGTATGTATCAAGCAGCATAAAGTATATATTTATATTCAGCTAAATTATCCTTCACTGAGTCCATTGCAGATTATTCCTCTTCTTCCTTCCCCTCAAAAAATCCCTCCTCCCCACGCCCCCCCCACCCCAAAAAAAAAAAAGCAGGAATACAGTTTGTTTGTAGTTTGGGAATGAGTTTTGCTCAGCTTTATGTATTTAATTTCTGAGCCATTGTGGTGATCCTTATTTACTATGAAGGAATAAACTGGACATAACTGCTTATGCTTATGCTAGGAAGTTTTACAAAGTGCTAATCAGTGGATGCATTCGGTTCTTAATATTAAAAAAAAAAATATTTACGCTTCCAAACCTAGATTTGATTGAGTCTCTTAGCATTCACTGAACCTCTTGAATAATTAAAATGTTTTTCATACTGTTAGATACGACTGCAAAAATGTAAGAATAAGATGCCAAGCAAATAAGAAAGAGAAACTTTCTTATTTACCATCATGCTGTTCAAACCAATTTTTCATTCCACTTGACAGACCACATAGCTTCTTTTGTCACACTGGCAAGGCTACTAGGACTCTATGATCTGGCTGTCATTCTTTAGGGCTGAGGCAAAAAGTGGCCATGGGGGAATGCAATGACTTTCTGCTTATAAAAAGTGAAATTACTTGCAAGAGATCAATCCATAGAGAAGATGTAAACTACCATTGTAAGCTAATAAAACTTTCCTCTACTTCAAGTGCTAGAGAATTGTACTTCAGGACTAAAGAAATCAAGGCTCAGTCTTAATTCCCTACATATGTATGTTCATAATTAATGTATTTCTGGAAATTGCTGCACTGATGTCTGCAATGTAGCATAAGAAATAAAATGAGTGAGCTTAGAAACTGTCTAGAACAACAGAACCAACCTAGTTGTTGTGGATCAGTTAACTTTTGCTGGCTGCTGATTTATCTGAAGTTATTTTGGATTTGTGTGTACTATGCTGCAGTTTTCAGCACAGACATTTCATTTATTTACATTACACTGATTCCTTCCTGAATGCTAAAAACTGAAACAAGAACATTTTAAAAAATAACTGAAAAAAGACAAAAGCAATCCCTAATGCCAAGACCAGTCTTTGAAAAACAGTATGTTCAAGGTGAAATGTTCAGAAGTAGATATTGTCAACAACAGTCTTTATAGCTTTATAAAGTGTTACATTTGTCTATTTTAGCTTTACAGTTTGTACACCATTTAAGATTGATTTGTAAGAGCTATTTCTCTGAGCAGCATGGTTAGAAATTCAGTAAAAGAGCACTGCCTTATGTTGCATTTGGAAGATTTTCACGGCAGCAAAATCTGGAAATACTTTCTGAGCAACATTTAAATCCTATATAACCCTCATTCAGACCTATTATCAGCGAATATTTGCAGACAAAATCTGACCAGCCATTTGTTATACACTTTCTCCAATAAAAAATATCCCAATATGAATTCTTGGCAGGACTGCTGGCACATGCTCTGATACAGATACAGCTTTTGTGCTAATGTACCAATTTCAGCAAAGAGCAAGACTTTATGCTGGAAACACTTCTGCTGGTATAAGCCCCTGAGTAGGTTATTTTCTTATAAAAAGTGCTCACACTTGAGTTCCATAGTTCTCTTTCTGTAGCAGAATAACAAAAAAATTACATCCAGTTAATGTTGCCCCATAAAAAGGAATAACTTACAGCTCTAAACTGGATGTAAACTGGGCCAATGTAATGTGTTTCTTTGACATTCTAAGGCATATGATAAAATAGCCCCCTTTTTCCCCCACACGAATATCAAATTAATAGCTTGCCTATCAGGCCTCCACCTTGCACATTTTGACCATTATTTGTTTGTTTACTTATAGAATTATAATCTTTTTACTTACATAGAAAAATAATGGGTGTAAGATTAATATTTTAAAACTGCTGTATATATGTCCTGGAAGCTCCTATTTAAACAATATATAATCAGGCCTTTGTTCGATCTCATTTCCCTTTTTTTCCCATCCCAAGACTCCTTTCAAGTGTTAGACAAATCTCCTCCAGTCTAACATCAAAACATACTGACAGGAATAAGACTGCAAGGCTGCTAGCTTCTCTCAAGCAATGCCACCCATTGATCCATGAATAAATGTTCTGGCTTCAAGGCACATCTCTGCTGTAAAGCTATCTCTTTTGAGATTCAAAGAAGAGCTCCTTGTCTGGTGCCCAGAGATCTGAAAACCTGCTGTAGTAACTGTGGGAGTCAGAAACTGACATCATGGTTTGCAGCGTTCGGCAGGATTTACCATCTCATTACCTTACAAAATAACAACAGAATTTTAGAAGAATTACATATAAGATTTAAACACTTTATTTTCACATGCTAGCATCCTGTTGCCAATTTTTTTACATTTAATAATTGCTTAAAATAAAAACACTGCTTGTTTTCAGACTATGCAAAATATATATTATAATCCCGAACGAAAATTACAAAGGTCTTGCTTTCATTTTGTTAACAAATACTTTTTAGTGATGTCGTACCAATAATTTACCTAAAAAAAATACTAGAGCATTGTATTGCCTACAATATGCTAGGAATGCTGAAGCTGTAACTGAGGTCTTTTATAAATTCTGAATTTATAAAATCTTTTAGAAATTCTCTAACAATAAAAGCTTTCAGGTATATGACTTTGGTTTTATTTCCACATAATGAATAGAACTTAAAACATGCAACTTCATTCATTTTGCCCCCAAAGCCTCTGTGAAGTAGCCTAACTTCTTACTCAGACCTTGGTTTACATCCCACCCCAGGATTAGCTCCTGGAAACCAAGTACATCTAAGAATAGTAGTACAAGTGCTCCTGAATTATATTCTGGATCTTAAATGTGAAATAAACTTATTTTCAGTCTCTATGGCATTCACAGCTTCAAACACTCACTACTACTGAGCTATACAGGCTGAAAAAATGCTGAAGCATGTATACTGTAAGTGGATATCTATAATAACAACATTTTCCTGAAATTTTGTGGCACTATTTTATTTCATGTCAACTGCTCCAGTTTGTAAACAAAGCTCAATGAGATAGTCTGAAAAAAATATGAAAAAAACCCCAAACAAACAAATATAACTGGACTCCTGACTGAATCTTATCTGAAGAGTTTTGATGAATGCTGCTACAATATATCAAATGCCAGTTAACAATAGTCTACTGAAAAAGAGCCGGCTTTGGGATATGTTTACTCACGTCATTCTTGGCAAGCATACAAAGTATGAGTCAGACCTGGAACATTTATACTACTTGTTACAGTTAAAAAGAGATTCAGGTCTGACTATTAATACCCAACTCACTTTTAAAAATATTTGTTTTTCTACATGACTGTTTCCTAAATTCTGATGCCTAAAGTATATTTAATTTATTTTTAAGGAAAAAATACTGTCTTGGACGCAAGGACCTATTTGTGAAGCAAAAATGGCAATGTTCATTGACAGAACCTGATTCAAATTTATCTGAGCTAAACAGTGAAATTGAAATATAGGTTGAAACTAAGCTGCCAACCTGTTTCTGACAGAGGTTCTAGCTCAATTCCCTCAAACCTTCTACAACAGCTCCTATATTTGCAAGAACTGTCATTAGTTTTCCAGGGGAAAATGACTGTAAAATCTGTTCCAAAATCACATGAAGTTGCCAGAACACCAAACACAATCACCTTTCAATTACCCAAAGTAATTGAGAGTTCTGGTGACACAAATGAAGCAAAAAATCAGTAGTTATACAAACACAGGCATATTAAACTGCAGAGAGCACCGAAGAATCAGGAAAGCTGAGGACTGCGAAGGCAGAGATCCCACAGCGAGCACTGACCTAAGTCACGAAAGCCACGTATCGCAGCATTGCATCAAGTACAGCTACACCGCTTTCACGCCCACGCAGCTCAAGGGGAACCAGCTCCATGTTTCTGCACCTGCAGCCTGAGTAACTGTGAGGTGATTGCAGACGAAATCAAAGAAAATGAGCAAGCTTTTACTCTCTGCAGAGCTATTCATCACAAAAGCCTAACTGCAGTGCATATAGATTGTAAGGAACTGGAAAAGGGATGGAAAATAATGGACTAGTGCTTTCCTCAACAGCTAAAAATAATATGATTTAACTTGAATATACCTCATCATTTTCTAGAAAATTATATACACAAAAATTTACAAGAAATATGGAATTTAAAATGTGATTGGGGATTTTATTGTGTTGCATTATCTTAGGACATTAGATAATTATAGAGTTATTCATACTTGATATATGAACAAAGAGACATACTAGATATACTAGGGCTGAATATAGGTATTTTTTTAGTCAATAATATCCAAGGGAGAAATTGCAAGTACTTCAAGGAGCTGCTTCTTTTGGTAGAAGGCATATAAAACTGTTGGGAAGAAGATTATAGTAGGAAATCGAGGTGCAGATGAGGTTAGAAGCGAGTGTGGGATTTGTTTTTGTTTAACAGCCAGTACTTAATCTTTGTTCAGTTTAAGAAACTAAACAGACAAAGCGACGTGACTGACTGCTATGATTTTAGCAGCTCCTCATCAGTATTTGGAAAACAACAGCAGCATCTTGTTCACACATATTTGCACAAATACATGTTCAGTCTCACCACATTGCATCTGTTTGTCCTATTCACACCCACTCACGTCAGCGAGTGTTCATCCCACATAAACACTTGCTGGAATTACTTCATCCTAAGTGAGCTCCATCATAAATCTCTAGCACAGTATACAAATAGATAGGCATGTATGTATACATTACTCGCAGCAGCAGCTCATCCTCCTGCTCCAGGCCTACGTCCAAGCCTCCTCCACACAGCCGTTCATTACACTGCTCTTCCCACTCGTTTTGTGCACGGTTTGGGCCCTCACACTTTGTTGGCATTCTTTCTGCTAATGGATATATATACATCCTCCTCCTCAGACACAAACCTGAATTTCCTCCCTCAAATCTCTATCCCAGACCACAAGGAGGAAGCCTCAGGGAAGCTCGGGAAGAGCAGCAGGGACTCACTCGTCCCCAGGGCCTGCCACCCCCTTTTTGCTCATGTTCCTGTTCTCCTCCACCATCCCACCATGCTCTCTCTGACCTGCGCTGCCCAGTGGGCCCACGCCATCGCCAGAAATGTGCCCACCTCCCAGACCATCAATTCTCCGTTTCCACTCCATCCTTCACCTTCCCCATCCCGCACCGGCCCTCCCATCCTGCCCTCCCACCGCTCCACCTCAGCCTCGAGAGCAGCCCCATGCCCCCTTGGGCCTACCTTTGGCAGCAGGTTTGACCCTTCAACAGAGCAGCCATTTCCTAGTGGTCCCCAGTGGGGGGGTCCTGCAGGCCGCCCTGAGGGGAATCCCCTCCTCATCCTCCTCCTTCCTCACAGAGGGCAGAGCTGCTGTCCAAAGCACGCCCTGTGAGGTGGGGACGCGTGGCTATGATGCTCCTCTCCTCTCCAAGGCCCTGCAACACCTCAGAGACTGGGACTGTCTGTACCGCATCCTTGAGGCAGGCTTCGAGGTAAGGGAGCCCCAGATTTCACCTCTGCCTCTGCCTGCAAGCAGGCCTGGTAAAACTGCAGGCCTCCATTTCCCCACATCCCAGGAGGGACATGGCACAGAAATATTGCTGCTTTTCGAAGACAGGTGTGTGTTTGGCCTCGTGGAATTGCTTTGTTGATCCCTTCCCTCCAAATATGAACATGAAATTAACTGTAGAAGGCAGGAATCACTTATGGAGAGATCCAGTTTCTAAACAGCATTATGTTTTCTTAAGGATACCATGTATTGTATTTTCCGTAACCTATACAGTATATTTTAGCCCAGCAAAATATGTAGAGTTTTTTCGCATTAGTAGGTTATTTAGGAATGGAAATCTTAAGGAAAAGCATGCTGAGGCCATAGGGATTCATATCAGATTTATATATTTAAAGTGCCTTTTCTTGACACCATCTTGTTACTATACCCATAATGCACATTATTTAGTGTGCAATACTATAATATTTTTTAAAATGTAAATTATTTAATGAAAATTATGTTTTATATCTACGCAAAAGTTCCACTGTCATATACCTAATATCCACATAAAAAGCAGGAGCAAGTTTTACTCAAGAGATTTTGTTTATCTTGAAGACCTAGACAATTAATTGAATGTCCAAGTGTGTATCAGTGAGTGCTGCTGCTTTTGCAAAAAGAGCTGGAGGTGGTAGTGAAAAAACAGAGTTTTACAGAACCATCCCCTCACGGGTTGCTCCGTGCATTGGAGATCAAAGAGACTTTTGAGCCCTTTTCAGATACGCTTTTTGGAGGCTGCAGGGAAAACTGGTTCATAATCTTCAGGCTCTTTTCTGCTCTGAGATGTTTCTATATGCTCAGGATATTGGATCTTTAAGGCATGTATACCTCAGCAGCAGATTGCTTGTATTTCCTGAGTGCAGCTCAGTGTTAGTCTGAGACCTATTGTGCAACATAATCATTAAAATATGGTTTCTTGGAGCCAAGCAATTTTGGTTGTACATTTGAAATAGTACTATTTGCACACAGACATACCCTTTTCAAAAGCCTGAGAGAATCAAAACAGAATCTATTTTTGAGAAGAAAATAAACACTGAATAAATAAGCAAGCCTTTTTAATTAGAATTTGACCAACGTTAACATTTACAACATGCTGGGTAGATGTTATGGACAGATTTATGGAAATTCAATGGCTGACAGGCGAGTACCATTCAGAAACCTACTTCAACCTGGTGCAGAAACACTGTCAGACTCTTGACATGGGCTTTCTTTTCCAGTATTTTTTAAATAATGCTTAAAAAATGTACAAGATGGTAGACAGAAAATAGTTCTAGGCAAATAAGATAGAGACCTACACACTTCTCATTTTTCACTTGCTTTCATTTCATTTGCTTTCAGATTATTTTGGGAGAAGGAAGCTCAGGAGAAAAAATTTTATCAAATAAAAAAGAAAAAGAAGCATCCCATCTCTGTTATGTGGAAGAATTGTACTGGAAAGAGAGGTAAAAACTGCAAATATTCATTGCTAGTTTACACTAAAGATGATGGCGGGAAACACACAAATACAAACATATTTGCCTTTGGATCAGTTCAGATTGTGCTAACATGTCAATAATTGAATCTGCCTAATTTAAAAGCAAGAAGATAAAACATTTGACATTATCAAATCACAGGAATATGTGTATTTATCTCTGTCAACACAAACACGTACGGCATTTTTAAGATATAAGAATGCACACACACATATAGATATATATATCTTTGCAGGAATCCAAGAAATATGTCCTTTGGTTGTGCAACTCTAAGGATATTAATTCAGTTTCTGATATGGATATGAGTATGCCAGTTATCAAGAAGGCATGACCGCATTATCGGACTGAATTGGGTTTATTGTATGACTTTTTCCAAAGACTAGCTAGCTTAGTACGCAACTCTCGCTTATATGTTGGTCCTTCTTTCCAGACAACTTACCTTTTAAGTGCTATTAAGTATTTATATGCTGTCAGGAGTAACAAGATGGAACAGTAACTGACATTATCAAAGATAGTAGAGACATATTTAATCTTACTTCTCCACTATTTTTATGAAAAAAAATATCATCTGCTAAATAATTTTGATATTTTTTCCATGGCCAAGGACTTTGAAGAAAGTACTGAAGTTCAGGATAATAGTATCTTCCAAGGAGTGAGACGATTTCACAATTATTGATTTATTTTTCTTTGGAGCACTTCACATAGTCATTGCCATATCATCCATATGTGTTCCCACTGGCACACTCCTGAGGTCATAACTGAAGACCTTAAGTTCGAAGTCCACATTTTTGGAGCCTTGTAAAAAAGAAACAATCTTTCTACTAAACAGTAATGTCATTGTTCTTAGAAGCCATTTTGTGCTGATTTGGCACTGAAAAAGATGCTGCCTGTTTACCAAAATGTGTTCTTCTAAATTACACTATTATATAAAATAAAATTTAAGTTTGAAGAAGAAAATTTTATTTTAAAAAGCCTGTCTGATTTTAAACTACAGTATCAATACTATGCTTGTGTTGACTGAATGCAGTGTGACACAGTATTTAAATGACCATTCATGGAAGTGACACTCATCTCTAATTTTGTTATTCCAGAGAACAACGAATGAAATATTGTTCTGTACAGCATATGTGTAAAACGTAAATAAATGGTTTGATCTTTAGTTTTTAAGTACTAAATATTAAATTATTTCATTAACAGTATGTCTATCATGGAATTTGTGTTTTCCTACTTAAATTTGAAAACAATTTTCCTGTAGAAAAAGTAATATTACTTGAAGACAAGTTTCACTAACTCTTACACAAGTATAAACTGCTTAGGGGGCGGAGACCTACATATACACAACTAAATGAAATATTTTATATAAGTTGAATTTATCAGAAAATGATACCTAGGGCTGAATTGTATATACATAGTTTTAAATACAGACTTGTTATCTGAATGATGTTCTTGTTTTTCTTTTCTTTTCTACCTTGGGCAGCTGAACCAGTGCACTGTAAGAATAAATAACTAGTTATAAAGAAACAAGGATTCAAAAAAGGAATGTCATATTAGAGAACTGTTAACTATTTTATTATGTTTAAATTTAATATGACTCTTTAGGACTCATTTCCTTTACCAAGTTTCATATATCAGAACTGCAAATTACAGAATTATCACTGGGCCAGGGTTTCAAGCTGCCCCTAACTTAGTCTCATTTTTGTATATTCAAAGATAATTATATGTATTATTTTATTCTTTCCATTATTTACAGCTGAAGAAAGTAAGTCTACTCGCTGAAAACTGACCTCTAATAATTTATGCTTTCATTGCTACTATGTAGTGCTAGCCTGATGTTAAAACCACGAAACTTAAACTTCTTTGTTTTATCAGCGTGATCTAGATAACTATTTGCATGTATATCAAAGCAAAAGTACTACTTTTTCACCAACCTTTTTTTCTGCATTTAGCAAAAGCAAACATTATTTGACTCAGAATAATGAGTTATAGTCATAATTTTAATCGTTTTCTCTACCCTATTCCATAAAGATGATTTAACCTAGAGAAGGTCTTTCTAACTTCAGCATTATTCAAAGGAGTTGCTGATAATGTAGTTGTAAATTCAAGCAATTATTGACTAAAGGACATTTGCCTTATTATCATATCGCAGCATTTGGGGTCTTTTATGAGTTTAAGAATTAAATTGTTTACAAAACAATTATAAATATTTTGCCATTAATTCAGTATTTTATTTTGTTTTACTTTTCTTAGTTCTAGTTCTCTTGTTTCATCATGCCCTCTGTATTTGTGGCACATGCTGATCATAGTTTATTCTTAACTTTTCATACTGTTACTCATTAGGATATGGCAAACAATACTGTCCTTATTACCTGTAGTAACAAAGATCCTGCAAGTTTATGCCACCTTAAGCTGTGTCAACTAAAAAGATCTATTCAAAGGCAGTACTGGGGATTTAGGCCCAAAAATAATGTAGATGTAGAAATTCACTGTTAAAGCCTGTGGATCATTTTATTGCTACAAAAGGAAAGAAAAAAATGTTTCTTTTGAAAACTCTGTTTTGTTAAACAATATTTATTTTACAAGCTACTTGGCTATATTGTAGAATATTTCTGGGTTTCATAGGTATGTGAGACAATGGCTTTTTAAATTATTAAACAATTAACTAGCTGTCCCTTACTTTTGTGACATCGTTATGAAACTAAGCTGTTATTTTGTTAACTTTCACCTCAGCTTTGGAAAAATAGTCTGTATAAAATTATCCACATATGCATATGAATTTGCATTTCATAGCACCTGCACCACTATCTTCACTCATTGCCTTACAAACCGAGAAAAACATAGTTGAAGCCAACAGAGTCTGAAAGAAAATAATTGACTCATTTATTTCCAGTAGACTTAATTTTAAAAAGTTAATTTGAATAACCTGATAATTTGACAAATCATGAAGGTCTGTGAGTATAAATGCATAATAATGGTAGTACAACCTGTGAAACACATTTCAGACATATAGCCCTGATCAAGTGACTGATTGCTAGCCACTACCTCGTTTTGAGACTGGCTGCTGAGCTACTGTGATGTGACAAGGCTGTTACAAGCAATTTTCATATGTAACCCATCGGACTGAATTTAAATAACCTGAGAAAGCTATCTCAACAGATGCACTTTATCAAGTCGGATTGAAGGATCCAAATGAAGTTTAGTAGGTATATCTTCATGTAATTCGTGCATAGCATCTCTCATTGAAACATGTTTGAAAAGCCAGCCTGCATGCTTTTTTTTCCGTAACCTTAAGGGAAGACAGTGCAATGAGTCATTTCTCTGCTGAGCATGAGACTGTCCAGAATTCATTCACTGGCTCTACCTGGAAAGTGGACAAAAAATCAGCATAGACTCCATCAGCTCCACCTCCTCTCTTCCTCCTTTTGTGGGTTTCCACTCCTCCCTTTGGTATTTTGTGTAAATATTAGAGTTGCCTGCAATAGCTCTTGGTTTTCTGTTAGTAGCTGCAATAATTCTGCATCCCCACTAACATACTAGACAAACGAACCAAAAGATCGTATTATTTCCTAGGGACTATCCTTGTCAGATTTCAGGCTTCCATCACCAAGATCAGGTACCCCTAGTGTTAGTATGAGTACCAGAAAACTTGTAAATAGCCTTCAAACCTGAAGATTCATTAGAAGAACAAAGTTATGTTCCAAATATATTCCAAATATTATATTCCAAAACCACCTAAATGAGTGAGGATCTGGGCCCAGAGTCAGATGTGCAATTCTGGGTGTTTCAGTGGCATATTAAGAGGCACTCACTCCACCCAGCATATAGGTGGGTCATCATGTTTTCACCATGTTTCTTTGCCCTCTTTCAGGGGTTATTCATTCTTCCCCCATCAGATCTCTAGGTAGAAGCACACCCATGTTTTTTCCTTAACTAGCCTGTCAAAATACCCCAGGTTAAAAAACCTACCATTAAGAGTGTTGAAAGTAATCCAGATAATTTTCAGAATTGACTTTCCACAGGAATCAACGCTGAAGATATGTAGCTGCTTGTGGAAACTGTACTCCTCTTTAGCTGGTGTAAACCAGCATGTATTTATAGTTGGTGGCATGTAAATCCCTGAAGTATTAATGTGTTTTTTAACATGCTGCCTCTCATTTTAAAGTTTTTATGTTAATCATTGTGCCTGCTGGAAATACAATATATCAAGATAATTTTTCCTTAGTGAGTTAACTTTAGTTCTTCAGTTCATTCCCAAGTGTTAACTGTTTCCAAGTTAGGATAGCTTCTCCTGATGGCTCTGTATTCATTCTAAGAAACAGCAGGCTGAAATGCTGGAAAGTTGTTTCTGTAAATTCTGTGTTTATAGAAGTTACCAATCCATGCAGGCAGACACTGTCAGCTGTTATTGCTTTATTAAAGATACTTCTCTTTGATTGCCTTTAGTATTATGCATATCATTCTTTTCTCAATTCAGAGACTGATAACTTAATGCAGCAGTATAATTTTGGGCATTAACTGCATAACCTTATGTGTGTTCTTTTCCCATTGCAAATATGATCCTGTTAGAATCCTCTAGGTGCACTGCCAAGATCTTGCCTTCATGATGTAATCTTGCTTTCTTTGGCCTTTATAGCCAACTCTTTCAGTATCTTATTGATTAGTGTTCCACTGTTTAAGATTACCACCTTTCACAGTCATGCATTATGCATCTGTTCTCTTGCTTTTAATATTCTTAATACTTATCTAATATTCTTTTTTTTTTTTTTTTCAAATATTACTGGTTTTACTAACTTCTTTATTCCAGAAAAATGCCAGATACATCTATCCTGAGTAGTGTCTATTTTTCCCCTTAAAACATGCGGGCATACAGTCTGGACGGTTTGGTTGCTGCGGCGATCTTGATACGAACCGATTGTCCTTCATTAAGTACACTCACTCTTGCTTCCAGCTTAAAAGTGAAAGGTGTTCACTTTGTGTGTAATTCAGGCTGGTGGGAACCTAAGTGGAAGTTCATGTTTTCTGTGTAAGCAAGATCCTTAACTCCACTAATTTTCAGGGGACTCATACATCTTAAACCTATTTACAGCTTTTCTTATCTACAGATGGAAACACTATCTAACTGTCTGGGTTCTTGCAGTAGAAGTGTTTTAAAGAAAACCGTTGGAAGGGCTAAGCTAAAGCCTTTTTTGTTGTGTAATTCAAGTTTATTTTCTATCCTGACTGTATTTCCCAATGTCACTGACAGTCATGTGTAAACCCATGGGGTCCTTCTTTGCAGACACTATGAAGTCTTTTAAGCATTGTATGATAATAGACCTCTTTGGCAGCTGTAGTCGCCTGTTATTAAGAGACATGATTTGCTGAATATTACTATATGTAGAGAGTGGTTTTCAAGTGGGTGGATGTGATTTACATAGCATGTGCTAATGTGCAGTTTGCTGTCATAGGGAATGATACTTCTTTGGATATGGAAGAACACAGCTAAAAGTAATAGCAAAGGCTGCAGCATGCAGTGGCTGAATGACTTCCATATACATGGTATGAAGAATCCCCTGCCATTTTCAACGCTAAATCGACTTCAGATTGGTTTGGGTTGGGTTGGGTTTAATCAATATATGGATATATTTTCACAAAGTTACTGTGTGGACCCAGTCCATTCTAGTCACCCTTTTTCTGTTGTCACAAGCTTCATGAGATGTCTGGGTTCAAGTAACTCTACTTATTATTTGCTTTTATTTCACAAACAGTTGTGATATTAGAAGATGATATCTTCAGGCACCTCTTTTTCAAAGATCTATGACTTCATAGCTTAGTTTACGTCTCAATATTTTTTGAGAGAGCAAGCATAACACTTTCTGCCTACACAAATTTAAATTGAATTGCTATTAGTCCATGTGGTTTCTAATTTTTTTCCTTTACAGTAACTTGATGTCCTCCAATGCTGGGGTATCGTAATTTTAGCTAAATTGAGCTGCGTCCCCCCCCGTATAGTTGTTGAAATAATGATAATGTAAATATTTGTATGAAAATGTTTGAGATTGGTTATAAAGTAAAGGAAGGTATGTTCCTTCTTTAAGAGCGCAATAACATCAGAAGTTTTCAGCATTTGGTATACTCAGTGGTCGTTTTGTCCATCGAGAGATCTTTAAGGCAACACTTTAGGGAAGTACAGGCATTTTATTTAACCTGTTGTACATTTTATTCAATCAATTTCTTATGATTCTTATGATTTTGAAGTTATTCACACAATATGGAAATCAAAGGCAAGTGGATGAGACAAATGCAGTTTATTCTCCTACAGAACAAGGCACCTATGGGGATAAACTAAATGTGACCCTGAGAGCTGTCAAGACAAATTAACTGGTCAAGAACCATCTAAACAAATTCAAATTTAAACTGCATAAAACTAAAAAGAGAGGTCTCTCATCTGTTGTGCTTAACATTTAGACCTACAGTAATGAGATGAACCTTAAATTTTTTTCCCTAAAGGACAAACTTATTTAAAAAATAAACAGCAATGTCTAAAGCATTACTGAATTCCTGCCAGCAGCCAGAACAAGCTTAAAAAGTCAGGAAAAAAGACTTTTTTTTAGACAGAAATTAATTTAGTAAAAGTTATCATAACTGCCAAACTAGTAACATGATGACTGGGAATTTAAGTTGTAAGCAAACCCAATCTTAATTTTCCAAGCAGATGAGCCAAATGCCACAAGAGAGTATTAAATCACAGGTACTTCTTGGGAGCAAAGTCCTTTTGGTGAGAAAGGTAATTTGTTATGCAAAAAGATATAGTCTATATTCTGAAAGTTGGCCAAATCATACTTGTGAAATTAAATGTGAACAAGAAATATTGAGAGGCTGTAAAATGCTAAAGTTAGCTGTTAGGGAGAAAAAGTTTTGGTGATTATTGTTAGTTATGGGACAATTTGATAGAGAAACTTATGCAAATTCTGGTATCATTCTTGACCTCGTACATTGCATAACATTGACTGTATCAAAACATTAGGGAATTAAAGATTCACTTTACATTAAGACTGCAGTCATAAAAGCTTCTGGAATGTATTTACCTTAGATGGTCCTAACCTCTTTTGAGGATCTCACCATTCATATTCTGTAGTAAATATATTACCAAACAATACCCACGCTCATTCCACAACTGCTGAAAATACTGTGATAACCAGATGCTCCAAACTCAAGCTAGCAAGCTAGTCTGTGTAGGTCTGACACTAGTAGTGCAGTGGGGACCTAGCTTCTGGGCACTGGTAATGCAGTTCCTCTGTGCCACTTAAGTACTTTTTGAATTGTAAGTGTTCCTAATTGAGCCAAATTAATTCAAGAATTAACACCACAGTGAAGATGTTGTGGATACGCAGTAAGAGCTACTGACCACAACAGTGCACCAGATGTATTGGAAGTAAACAATACTGTTTTTCCAGCCAGAGTTTCACAGAAAAGCATACACAACTGGATTATAATTGTACTGAAGGTTACCTTTAAATCTGTTGGTTTTCTTCTGGGATTGATAAATTATATGATCAGTTGGGAGCCTTTAAGATTTAGGAAAAGATGTATCTGTAAAACCGATACAGAAAAGTACATTCTATCATTTTTTCTGAACTGACCTTCCATGTAGTTGTCATTTATCAAAAGGGACAAACGCAAGTGTCTGAAAGAACTGCCAGAGAAGTCCAACTCCGATATGCCCGATACTCTACTATTTCTGGGAGGTGTTGTTCTCTGATATTTGAAATCCACTTTTTTCTGATTCTCAGTACAGATAAGTTATTTTGTACAGCAGTTGTTTATCTGTGCCTCGCCTCGTGATCCTTCTGTTATTTCTTTTAGCAGCTTCACCCATAAAAGCCCACTTGCTGCATGTATTGATTTCTGCTGTAGTTGCTCCCTAGAGCTTTGCGTTACCACTTTTATGATGCTTATAATAGCAATCCTCTTTTGCAAAGTGGAGATCCCATTTATAATTTATGTATTTACCTATCAGAGCAACCACATGTTTTTATTGGGTTCTGTTCTCATTCAAACTTTGCCTTTGATGGCATTCTTGCCTTGGTCCAAGAAAATGGAAAAATTGTGTGACTTTGACTGGACTTTTATGCATTTCTGAAGACCTTTATGAACCAGTGATTACAAAAGTTGTTTCAGCTTCATCTGAACTCCAAAGCAGACTGAATTCAGCTACTGAATTCAGAATGAGCAAGATCAGACATTTTAGGAAGAGAACATAAACATCAGTCCGCATCTAGGCAGTATTCTGAGATGCTGTTTCCTGTGTTTGAAGCACTCCGTCTTCTGAGACAAAATGTACTGAGAAACAAGCCCTTGCAACCCTATCTCTGTAAAATAAACAAAAGGAATGTCTTATGGAATAAAATTTGTTATAATTTTATTCCTTCCCCCCCCTCCCCCTTAGTTACTTACTTTTGTTTTCTCCTAATGGAACACTTAAAATAGAGCAGTTGGTTAGAAATTCAAAACTGAAGTGAAAATTGTGTATCTCAGATGTAATGTGTTAATGTTCCACATTCTAACATGCCTTTTAATTTTGTCACAACCATTAGTGGAAGGGCTGACAAATGGTAGAAACCTGAACAAAAGTGACAGAATAATTTCTCACTCTTCTTTTTCTTTTCCCCTGCTACCTACAAGGAGCAAAGGAAGTATGTGAGATTACATCAGCCAGGAAAAAAATGCAATCAAGAGGGAGAGATGTGATGGAAATTCCTATAAAATCCATTCCTTGATTAGAGGTATGGTAAAGTGTATGAAGAAACACAGGGGATTGCCTGGAGTTTTCTTATGACTCAGAGGCGTCATCACATGGTAGGGCAGACAGCTGTACTCTGTGAAAGGGCAATCTTTTCCAAAATATTTATTACAGCAAAAGGAAAAAAAAAAAACAAACTACATGTGCTTCTTCAATTAAAAAAGAGATAGGCTGGGTAGCCTAATTTGAACTGAAACACCAAAAAGCAGTGCCTTCTGTAGATTCATGAAGTAATTAAAATCTGTAATGCAGAGAGTACCAAGAGAGAAACGAGTAAATTTTACATATTCAGTTAATGCCTAACACTGAGTATAATTTTTTTGTCTTAAAGGTCTGTGCAGTGCCAAACTGAAGAGAAATTAAGCATAGGATTTTTACTCTATTAAATTGCTAAAACAATTTTTTTGGAGTCTAGGAGTGGTTATGAAGAGACAGTTCTCTGCTTCCATGTTTTAGGATGTGAAATAAAAGAATGAGAAAAGTGGCAAGTTTCTTAGCAATATTAAGAAACGTACCCCTGAAATCATTATGTTTTTGGACATTAGCCATGGGTTTAGCTCTGGAAGTTCCACACCTATAATTAATGCACAAAGATGCACAAAGATTTCACATTGGAAATATGAAAATAACCTGATATCCTTGCCCTGAGAACAAGGTTTCCTGATTCTGTTTTATCACCAGGACGACTGTGTCACTTCAAAAAAGGCACGCAGATCTTGCATGCATCTCCTCTCCCACATCCACATGGCCTGGGGGCTTCAGCTACTGCTGTGATCTCAAGGGTGGTACCCCAGGCAAAATGTATGAAGGTCTGTAATTAAATACCTGTTTAGATTTCAGAATTCAAGGTTGGAATTTGTGATAAAGTGTTAGATTCTTAATGTAGAAAGGAACACTGGAAAGTTTGGTTGAGGAGATGTGCTGTCCTATCAGAATTTTCTTCCTAAAAATTCAGTATTTCCTTGCAAAAAAGGAATATTAAAAAGGAAGACTAAAGAGATTTGACAAATATGATGACGAGTGGAGCTTTTATATGGTCCAGGGAGCTCTACGGCAGAAGATTCTTCATTTTGCTATAATTCTCCTTTGTGGTGCCTATATTTATTGGCTTAGTGTACATGCTGGTTGAGGAAAGATTTTTTGTTTTGTTTTGATGTTTGCTTGATCTTTGTATCTTCTGTTTTTGGAAATTATCAACGTTCTAGGCCAATGCTTTCTATGGGGTAACAAAGCATATTGCAAAGACCCAGCTACATCTTTGCAAAAGGGTTGGCTGTTCAAACACAATGTTCCAGAATTGTCCTTCTGTCTTACTTGATGTCTTCCTCAACCTGCTCCTCCTCCTTTCTGAATGTCATGCTGATGTAAAATATTTTAAGGATAACATCAAAGAAGCCTGTATGCATGTCAATCCCACGGTGATACTTAGCACATTGCTAGCGTTTATGTTATGTAAATGTAAGAGAATCACTGTTTGAGAAAAGCTGCTACAAAGCAGGTAGTGATTTAATGAAATGCACAAAGATTGAAAGGGGTTTGCCGGAGCCCTGTGTGATGTGAATGTTAAGAAGCCCATTCACGTCATCAGCTTCCCTGCTGTACTTTCTATTCTCCCTCCTTTTTCAAGCCAACTTGAATACAGGGACCTGGTGCTAAGGAAAACCTTAAACTAAATGTGCAATCAGTCTAGCCGCAATCAAATGCAGCATAGTTAATAATTTTTATTAATTGAATTAACTTTTTTTTTTTTCGCTGTATCTGCGTCTCTTTTGAGACTGGAGCACATAAGATATATTTAGTATATAGTTTTTGAAAACTCCATTCATACACTCAAAAGAAAAAACAAGGTTATTCTTTCTAAGAGGAATGTCCAGGTAGTATATATTTAAATAACAAAAGCATATGTCTAATGTATAGTTTAACATGCAAGCTTAGCTCTGAGGATCTGACTCTTCTCTGAAGCAGTGAAAATATGAACTAATGCAGCTGAAAAAAAAAATTGCTAGAACTGTAAAACCGCTATTAAATGAGAGTTTGCTGGAGTCAGGGAATTTCTGCTCGAATTAGTTATGGGATTACAGCCAAGCTAAGCCTATAGGTGGCTGGAGGTACACAGGAACAGACAAATGATCACCACAAGAGCTTTTCAGGTTCACAGAGCCAACATGGTTTTTGGCTCAGCAAGTCTACAATTTTTACCTTAATTCTTTTTCAGAAAGATAAAAAAGTGCCTTTGCCATTGGGGCACTTCAGTTCCACCAAACCCTTGATTTGCTATGGTTGTTTGTTCGTAGACACAATAATATACTAAACAGTACCATATTCTAGGAGCAGTCCCATTAATTTAAGTGGACCATTCTGTGCAGATGCTGTTGATGTCGTCTCTGGGTGAGTAAAGTAGTTTTAATTATCTGATCTGAAACATTAAAGTGGACTTTACATTTTATAAGAGAATTCCTTTTGTTTCTAAACTAGATTGTTTTGGCAAGCAATGCAGCATAAATCCATTAACAGTTGGATGCAGTGATTCATAGTGAAAGTGTACCAGTGGTTTACACTGGTAGGAGTGATAGGAGAATGAGGCATCATATCCCTATAAGTCGGTTTTTCCTATATACATACCGCCATTACTAAAAAGTCCATTGTAACTGCTGCAAAGTAAAATCGTCTAACCTGTTGCAGCCTTCAAAATAAATGAAATATCAAAGCTAAGCATTTAACACGGGAAAAAGTAGATGGATAGTAAAATATTTCACTTTATTAAAATTTTTTTTGGCACCACATGATACAGGAAATTAATGTTTTTATAGAAATTTCTGGGATTTTAGTCTAGCAATGTTTCTTTAACATAAGTAAATAGACTGTAGTATTTAAATGCCTTTGAATTCCAAGGGATTTGACACTCCCAAGTGTAATTTAAGCCTTTTAAAATTAATAAATATTTTATAAAAATACAGAATATATCATAGTTTAATTACTTAGTATGTCTTGCCCAGTGTCTGGGAAGTTTTCTATAATTCTTATCCACTTTTCTTGTAGAAAAACTTTGTTATATCAAGAAAGAGGATATCTACCCACATACTTTTGATTTATTTTCTCTTAAATCTTCTTGATTTCCTCACCATCCTTCTCAGCCTCATCCTAATGCAAATCAAGGAGCTAAGTTGCATGCAATACTTTAATTTCAAGCCTAATAAGATTACACTGTTAAATATTGGCAGTATGTATTTTTACCAGCAGATTCTTTTTCAGCCACATATTTCTGCAGTGGCAAATTTCAGCTAAAGTCAATGGACACTGATTTCTAACTGCTATGTAGAATTTCAGTTTTCTTCCTGACTAACCTGCTTCAAATAATTAGCTTTTTCCTTATGCTGAACTGACAGCTACCGGAGAAACAGCAGGCATTCTCAATGTTAATAATGCTATGCAGCCCAAGGCTTTTTTTCTTAAATTACTAGCATAAAGAAGATTGCAGCAAGTCATATTTGCTGAAGAAATTGTGAAGATGTTTTAGCTTAACAGAATCAAAGATGAAATCAAAATACACAAAAAAAGGAACAGAGAATTAGTATTATATTTTCCCATAGGCTCTCATTCACAATGTACTTGGCTTATGATGACTAGACTATGTGATTTTGTTTCCGTAAGTGATTCCTGGTTAATACTTGGGCATGAATTAGTATGTGACCTATCAAAGATATCTGTAAGGGCTGTTTGGCCTTAGACAAGAAAAAGGTTCTCCATCATGGCTTGAGGATAACTCAACACAGTATCCTTAGGTGAAAAATCATCAGATATATGTATTACCGAATCAAGATTCATTAAGTTCATGCTGCACGTATTCATAATAAGAGGTATTCCCTTTAGCAAAACAGGTTTCTCTCTAAGTGCCCAAGGAGCGGAAAGGACAGCCACAGGCCTGACTCAAGTTAGCAGGGAAGCCCAGGGACCATGCCAGAGTTATCACCTTGTTTGTCTTTTCCCCAGTCCACTAGACTTCTTGCTGGACCATACAAAATACAGCTGCTGTTCTTTCC
>NW_009630825.1:0-19128 GCF_000690535.1 Cariama cristata | reverse complement strand
AGCTTACATTATGTCACGTACCCACTTACATCTTCTAAGCATACATCCGAGCATTTGCACCAAATCTTACATCAGTACATTCGTACTAAGTAAATCCGTACTAAGTCTTGACATTGCAGTGCAATATGAATCCGTAACATACACATATTTAGAAGAGAAGACAATTTACCGCACAGAAATCAGTGCAACATAAAACATTTTCTGAAAATTAGTTTTTACAATAGATATGTAAGTTATTTTCTGCTTTGAACATGTCTCAAAATAAGTAAAGTCAGTAACTTGACACACATCACACATGCTTTTGGAGAGCTGCAAGCCATAACAGGGACAGTAAGGATCTTTCATTAAAGAGGAAAGCACACGGAGCAGTCCTCCTGAAGGCCTCAATTCTATCATTAAAAAGACATTTTTGTTGTATTTTGGTAACAATTAGCTAATGATTCCCAACCCATATGCTTGTACCAGATGTCTGAACCTTCACAGGCCAAATCGTATTTATTGCTTCAGATGAACCATTTCCTACTACTTAATAATAACAGTCGAGATCACTATTTTAGTTCTCATCACTTCAAATCCAAACACAGCAAATATGATGAATACTATGCTTCAAATTTTTCCCTTGATTAATGGGCTATATGTGTGCAGAAAAATGTTTCAATCTTGAAGATGTGATTTCCCCAATGAAGCCATTGCTAGCCAGATCTTTCCTGGAGCAGTTTCCCTGCATTAAGCAACAATGATTGTGATTCTAAAGTGCAAGCACCCAAAATGAAACTTTCATGTGCTACAGATGCTAACGGTAATACCTGCCTTTTCTCTGCATTTCACCATGTTTCCCTGTCACTATTAAGAGTTGTTGCTCTTGCAATACTTATTACCTGTAAAGAAAGCTCAGAAGGTTTATCTGCATCGTACTTGGTTTGAACTTCTCATATCTCTTTCAGTCCCTATCAACTCTGTGGACATTCTCTTCAGCAATCCAAAAATGCCCTGAAACATGTCACAGCAGAGTTTTGTGTTGAAATACTGCTATATGGGAGACATAAGAGCCTAAAAAAAAGTTAATAGTCCACAATGTATATAAGGTTGCCATTACTCTTTCATAGTAAATATTGCTTTGTCCCAGGTTACCTGATCTGAAAAAGAAAAGAATCTAACAAGCAGCAGGATGCTGATAACGATCCTAAGTTTACACAGTGCCTCTCATCTCAGAAGTTTTAAACTCTGTTGTAAAGGCTGCACAAGAATCATGTTATCCTTAACTGAAATGCCAGCTGTGGACTGAAATGTGATTGTTGTTTAAAACAGAAGCAAACCACGCAATACAAACAGTGAGAACAGACAGTGCAATCTATCTTCTAGCTTGCAATAGGAGTGGATGAGGGTACAAGTTTTAACACTGTTTTTCAAAGCATTTTGAATGCTTTCTATCACCTCAGTCTCTTAGAATCTCAGTTTAGATCACATTAGCATGTACTTTCATTGGGATAAAGATTGAAAAGCCACCATGATGAGTTGATTTAATATGAATTTAGAAAAAAATCATATTAAATGATCATTTTCTGATCATTAAAATGATCATTTTCTGAATCACAAACATCATATTTATCTTTACACTAGTGTATGCATTTCCAATTTGATGTATCTGCAAACCAGTGCCAGCGCATGTGTATATAAGCAGCACTTTTCACTTTCATTAACAATTGCAGTTGTGTAATTGCCTATGCACTTTTTATCAGAACTCATACCTACTTTTGCCCATAACTGCACTAGACTACTACATCTTCCCTCAATGGATATCTAGGTAGGTTTTTTTCAACTCCTGTTAGTATCCTCCTTGACTGTAAGCATTTATTGATTTTTAGAATCAAAACAGTGAGTTAAAACACAGGAGTGGGAAACAGAAATTGCACAGAGGCAAAATGGAAGATAATGAATATGGGATATAAGCATGGCTTTAATAAATGTTGCTTCTTTGCTAGTTGTCAGTTGATTCTATCAACAGAACTCTTGGTACATCACTATAAATTTTGAATACAAAAAAAAGAATATACCAGAGCATGACTGTACTCTGATCTAAAGTGTTCCTCAAGAATATTTCCTAATTATACTGCTTGATCAGTTTTAGTACCTTACCCGGAAGAGCCAGTCTGCAAGATATACTGACACTTCTGTATAAAGAATGCTACACTGTAATAATGGATTTATTTTTACGTAGTTATCTCTCATTTACTAGACTGACTTGTGGACCAAGTTTATCTGTATGCAAGATTCACTAATACGAGCTCAACTTCACTTGGCTTTAGGATAGCTATTGCAGAAAACTTAGTAAGAAAACATGCTTTTCTTGTTCTGTTTTACTGTACAAGTGGTATTGATAGTCATTCGGATTGAAAGCAACACAGATGATAGTGCATCCATAGTCTATAAATACTATTGAATTTCTAATTTTTCAGTAAAAATCTCAGGTAATGCCCCTCTCCTAAGATTATTAGAGATGAAGAGATTGTGGGATGGACCTTAAGGAAGCCCACATCCTTTCTTCAAATACACAATTTCCAATAATTTTGAGGCATCACTTGAATTTTATCTCAGAGCACATTTGGTCATCTAGACCAATCAAGTAAATCAAATTTGCTGAATCATCTTGCCTACATAAAGGGGTAAGATGACTTTCAGACTGAAATAACATGAAATAAGCTTACCTTCAAACTCCTCTATACTTCTTGGATGCAATTGAGAAAACTTGTTCCTTTTTAACTCTCCGAAGAATCACAGTTCCTGTTTCAAAATGTACTTTTTAGAGTAAGAAGTTGTCTAATATTTTAACATATCCACTAAATGGTTCCTTTTTTCTGAGAAATCTCTTCTTTCTCCACACCAAAACCAAAAAATGCAAATTCTGTTATCATTTAGGGAATGCTTAGTCATGGAGCTTCATTACCATGTTTTGGGGATGGTAGGTGTGGAGTAGAGAAATCCATTGGCTCCATAAGAATTAGTGATGGTCTGATAGACACAGATATTTCATTCTGGTATATCTTGAACAGCTACAAAATTATAATAAGTATGCTAGTATTTTATTTAAGTTATTAATTTTTTATATAATTGTATCCTTCTCTTAATCATCTTCATGAAACTTTCTTAGCAGCATGAAGACAGTAGTCCAAGGTGTGGCTTGTACAGATAATGTTAACTCAAGCTTGCATGGATGCCTGCTAGGGTTAACCATAGATGCAATTTATTTGCTTCTGCTCTTTCACCATTGTTGTTTCTTTCATTATGAGAACAGATACAGACTGTTCCAGGATGGCAATAACATGGCTTAAAGTATGCTATAAGGTTTCATTTTGCTGGTGACGTTGTCCTTTTATATGACAGCTTACCAGTTTGCAAGCACAAACTGAAATATTGTCTTTCATTTCCCATCAAAAGATGGGCTATTAATGAGATTTGAAAGAATAAATTTTATGAGAATTTCAGCAATTCAAGTCAACTATGCCATTAGATAGTAAAAGAAAAAAAAAAATGCACCAAGGTGAATAATTTTGTATGCCCTGCAATGAGCAGGCCAGTCTGACGTTACACAGAAGAACTAGACAGCTTTGGTTCACATGCCATTTCTGCCTGGACATATGACATGGAAGCTGGAGACCTATAAAAGACATTAATGGGATACATAAATACCTTTGAAAATCAATGCCTTTGAAAAAATACCAAGGGTTAGGTGGAATTAATTAATTCCAAATGGCAGGATTCCTCACATATCAACATCCTTTTATTGAAAAAGTAGTTCATAAAAGAAAATGGAAATATACAAAATATTTTAAGAATAAAGCATGCTATTTTGACACTACAGGACCTCATAAAGGAGACCTTATTAATGAAATAACTACAGAACTACCTTTAGATACATGAAATTTGTGGAACTTAACAGTGGAGAGAACATGCAAAGAGCAGTCCACAATAAATAGGGAATAGGAAAGCTTTTTTTTTTTTCACATTCCAAGTGATATTGATGGCTTTTGGAATGTTTCAGAGATTGAATTAAAATACTTTCATTGAATGATCATTTGAGTAATTTGGTTTCTAGTTAAAGTATTTCCTCCTTCTTATATGCAAATAATGATTGCTGCTGCTACCACAGAAGCTATTGATAATTTGTCCTAAGAATATCAGAGAAACAAGAAATAGCTAATAAGATGCCCCAGTGTATCCTTCTTTCAGTGTGTGATGGTTTCCTTAGCACATTTCCTAGTGCTTTTAAGTCCATGTTTGAAAGTCTCGAGAAGTGTTTTCCTCCATTTTTCTAAGAAAATTATAATTAAATTTATCCTTAAATTTATCTGCCTTTTTATTTTCTATGTGATTTCCTGTCTCTCTATTTATTGATAGAATTTCTGTTCTATTACTTAGATAATTATTTGTTGTACTTTTGATGGATTATTCACTAGCTCTCTTCATTCTCCAAAACTTATTTCTGGAAAAACAGCATCTCTGAGCTACTGCAGTAAGTGGATCCATTTCTTTTTATATGACATTCAAGTAGTGAACATTCTAAACTCCTCTATTAGTTCTGAACTTCTTTTACATTACTGTACCTGTTTCCTACAACTACATGATTCAAATACAATTTTCAAAGTGTTTTTTCTCTGCTTTGAATGCCATGTTTCCTACAACTACATGATTCAAATACAAGTTTCAAAGTGTTTTTTCTCTGCTTTGAATGCCATTTTCCTCCATAAACCATAAAGTTGTTTTCTGTATAACTAAGGAAAATTCCGAGTGTGGCTTGGCAACAAACAATTAAAATTTCTTGACAATGGGCAATTAAAATCTCTCCTTAGTGTTCTGTAATTTAGGACATTTTCATTATGAGCTCATTGTCCATGCTGAGTGATCAATAACAGATGCCTACATATGTCTTTCCTGGTTTTAGGAATGTGGCCACTGCAGCACATTCCTATGTAGTATAAGATACGTTCCTATCCATTGCAAAGAATTTTATAAATAGATACTGTTGCTCAACTACCTCCCTCAGGTCTTCCAGGAAACAACATTTCATAGTCTGAAAGAGAAGTTAGAAGCATCCTTGATATTCACAGTAGATTTTAATGTAGAATCAATGAAACATCAATACATGCCCTCTTCCAACTGCACCTTAAAGCCACCAGAAGTTGTACTAGGGTTCTTTAGGCAGGTGGTTTTCACCTTGCCCAAATTAATCTAAGGCTGTAGCAATGGTAAGCCTTTGTTTATAAAAGAATATTTTGATGGAATTGCACACATTTGCAACACACAGAAGCACTCCTAGTTTGCGAAGTTTGAGATCAAAACTTGCTGATGTATGTCACGGTGTCTGTTATCTATAGTGCTTAGTATGGACACATCCTTGTTATTTTGAAAAGGTAGAAATATTTGCATTTCAGGACAGACAGCATGGTACAGCAGCTGAGCTTTCTGTTGTTTAGCATATCACCTGAACTCTGTACTACAGGACAGTAAAAACTCTCACGCAGGACCGGACAGACAGTGATCGGAGAATGCTGAGGAGAGGGCAGAAAAGGACTTGATCATCCCCATGCTGTTTTTTCCACTCTTTTCTCAAATTGCTCTCCCTTTGTTACCTTCTCCTGGATTTTAAATGCAGTTCACTTACAAATCACTGCAACCCTCTCTGAGATATGTAAGGCCAGAGCTAGAATTTTTTAGTTAGATGAACTAATTATTCCACAATCTGATGCTTGCTCTCCATCTGATTATGAAAAAGGCAAGAAACGTACTGCGAGAGAGTAATATGAATAAGCAAGAGAAGAGAGACAAAAAGAGAACAGGGGGAGGTGGTGGAGAGAGCAAGTTATAACATGCTCTTCATTCAAGTGATAATTGCTATGTCTGAGTTGTCAGGCTGATGACACTACTGTCTGTCTTAACTCAAACAGAGGTAGTTTTCCATGTAAACTAAAAAGCAGATGTGTCCAATTAATCCTTTCTAGCGTTGTAGTAGTTTCAGTACAGTTACAGAAGACACAATTTCTGCCTGAAGAATTCCTGAAATCCGTAAAGTTTTTCTAGGCTTTGTATGATGTTTAGAATGAAAAAGGTGGACACATTTGTATACAAGCTGAATGTATTTTGTAAAATTACTATCTGTTACATTTTTATTTTAAACATATCACCTACGTTACAACTAAAATGCACCACAGTCTTTTTATAATTCATAATAGTTGGTGGCAAATTTCAGTAGGAAAAACCAAACATTGCATTGGCCTTGAATTCTTCTGAGTGCATCGCTATAGAAGGTCAACAAGGATACTTGTTGGAAGCTGTTTGAGTATTAGTTAATCAGAAATAGTTTCATTTTGATTCGTCACTAGAGCTCTTCATAAATACAACCTTACAATTTTTTCCTCTCTCTGAATCCTATAATGACAACTCATGAAGCTCCATTTTTCCAACTCCTGTCACCACTACAATGGCATCAGGGGACATGGGATAGTTGCATGTTTAGTAAAAAAAGTAAACTACAAAAGTAGCATTTAAAAGATATCTACAAAATTATCCTCGGGGAGAGGATGAATGTGTATCATTGCTCAGCAGTATCCTATAGTATTGCAGTTTATTAAGTACAATGATTCATTTAATATCAACAGTGTCACTAATTTCACCAGCAAAACTGCAACATCCATTTCTGTCAGCATGGCAGGACAGCTGGTCTCAGAAAGAATGGCATTAAAAAGGATACATTTTTTCCTTTTTAGCTTTGAAACCTTTGTAGGTGTTAAAACAGTTGTGCAAAACACCTCGGACAAATTGTAACATACTTTTTACTTTCCTGGCATATGCAAGCATTCTAAAATTTATTGTGCTTCATGCATTTTTTCCTTCATTACAAATAGAAATGCAAGACATTAAACTCATCAGAAAGAGATTTATGGAAATTTCATTAGGTAGGAATATTTCATTACTCAAGCACAAGAAGCGTCCATCTGACCCATAGTGTTCATTTAGGAGACTACCTTGAGGACAGACCTAGAAAACATGCAGCTGCCTTCCCACTGGTTTTGAGACATAGGAACTGGAACAGAACTTTGCCTGACACTCCACCATCTAGACACTGTTTTTCTAGCATGCACTAAAATACTATTCACGTTTCTAAAAATGCTTTCCAACTTAGGTAGCCAGAAATACTGTAACACTGAGACGTTCTGCTATTTTTCTAAGAAATACACATTTTATGAACTTGTAAAAGTAACTCTGAAGTGTTACGCTTACTGTTATGGTACATGTGTTGGTGTCATTCCTGCCAAAGCAAGGAAAAATTTAGAATCCAGAATTAGTAAGGCAAGAAAATGTCAGGATTATGTCTGGGAAGAAACCATGAAAGTATATTATTGCTCAGCAGCATCCAGTATCCTTGCAGTTTCTTGACATACAGTGCCTCATTTAATGTGATATGAACATGTCATCCACAGGATCCAATTTATTCTGAATTTTGCTTCCTAACAGGATACATTGTGAAATAATGGAGATCCGGAGAAGGCTGATCTCTTCTCAACTTGCATTACCACTCTGCTCTCCCTCTAATGGTCAGAATTTGAAGAAAGTTGGGGATTTGCATCTTGTCATAAGAACATACGGCAAGGTTACAAGACACAGCAATGCATGACAACTGTGTCTGACTGCCTCTATTAAGCTTCAAGACAATAAAGTAAATTTCTTTATATAATGACCTGGAAGATTAGTTATGCTTGATAAATGTGACTTGAGAGACATTCATTCAGCTCAGACTTTTCTCTGCAAGCAGAATCACATTTCTTTAAAAGGTCTGAATGTATCTGCTTTATAGATAGGGAAATTTTAGAATATATTCCTAAATCTCCTGATAATAAATATAGACCATTAAATCGCTAAATGTTGCTGAAATCTTTTATGGATATAGTGCTAATCTAGTCGGTTCTTGGAAGATGTATAGACCAGTTTCTAATTAGTCCTCAAAAAGTTGCTAGTAAAAATGAGGTTATAGGGATAGGGATGCAGAAATACCTTGGCCAAATAATTTCCATAGAATATTACAGCCAGACTTGATATATGGAGGTCTTTGTACAGTACTCTACTCAGCTTGTAGGTCAGCTTGCCATGACACTAAATAGGGCTGCATCATTACTGGGAAGGCAGAAAATGGAGTAATGGACTCAGCAAAGGGTTTTGTTGTTCATCCAGGCTGCCGGTGGTATACAGGTTGAATTAAAAGTGATGGTAGTTAAAGCCTTGAGGGTTCTGAGTCTTAGTTAGCCTGCCAGTCTTCTGAGCTCTGTATGACATCTTAACCTCCCAGGTTGAAAGGAATGGGGCTTTTGTAAAGTGTTAGTAAAAGTGGAATGGATATATATTTGCTTCTGGTGCTGAAACTCTAGACTCTGAAGCAGCATGTCTTCTGCCTTCAGGAGGCTATGCTGTTAGCTTCTTATAAAATACAACATTAGATTTTTGAACTTTAGACATTTGGAACAGAGTATTGACTTGATCTTGAATACTTTGTCTCTGACTTGGTTTTGCTAGGCTTTCACTAGAGTTGAATATTTTTCCTGCTATGTCTAAACATTATACATATAGCTTTATTACTTACAAATTATAGTCAATATTGACTGCATCTGCTTTTGTTTTCCATGTGTACAGCAGGTGATACCAAAACCATGACATGCTTGCCAGGTCTTTTGGCCAGTAACTTTTATAAATACTAATTCTTAGTGATATGTGAATATTTTAGAAGAAAATGGGAATTAAAAATAATTTAAAGAAAATAAAGACAATGGAAAATAAATTTAAAAATTAAAGAGAAAGCAAAATATTAAAGGAAAAAGAATAAAGAAAATCCAATGTATCCTCATATCATATTTACTCCTCATGAAAGAGCAACTCACCTGTGCTAGACTTCCTTTCCAAGAGACAGTGAGATGAGATCTTGAACTTTCAGATCACAGTTTGTGTAAGATTTTTTCGTATTCTCTCCTAAATAAGTTGTAGTCTCCCCCCTAATCCAATCTTCCCATTGACATTAGTTCTCAGAATATTTGAAATGCAGATTCATCTCAGGTATCTACCTATGTCTGTGGCTAGAATAATCATCTCACACAGGCAGTCTGGAAAATACAAACCATGAAATACCAGAAGGAAGCTAGAGCTGTATACATGTTTCAAAGATGAGGGTCATACACATGCAAGAAACCTCCCAAGATCTCATCTGAGTTGGCAGAAGTCTTGAGAAGATGTTAGGCCATTCTGCTGTGGACAGACTGGGTACATAAACCGTTCTAGAAGGACATTTGTCTCAACTCTCCCTATTTGTGTTTGAAATCTCCTGCAAAGGATACGGCCAAACCTGCCCAGACAGCTTATTCTAACACTTCACTGTACCTAATACTGGGAACCTGTTTCTTGAAATCTGGTCTTAACCACTTACATTGCAAAGTAGTCAACTCTGAGGTGTGCTCTGCTGACCCTTTTAAAGCAAACAGTTTACAACATTCAACAGAGTAGTTGTTGCCAAAATCTATTATTAAAAATTATTACAGTCTGAAACTTGTAAGAGGAATCGGAGAGGAATTAGAGACAATTCTGATTCAGTGACTTCCTAGCGACAACTGGAAATATGGTAGTAGTGGAACACAGTAATTCAAGGGGGAGCCACAACAGTAAATTGTTTGTTTCAGTTTTGAAATTGGTAAGAGTAGAAGGAAAATTATGAAACCTTTACTTTAGAACTGCTTGAGAATTCAATGCTAATTCTGAGGGCATCTCTATTTGTGGCTCTCAGTTCTCTCCCAAACCTATTTGTCTTCAGAAAGAACTGAAAAGATGTTATAAACCCTACATTTTTCTAAATAAGATACAACCT
Organism: Cariama cristata; assembly: GCF_000690535.1. Lineage (NCBI taxonomy): Eukaryota > Metazoa > Chordata > Aves > Cariamiformes > Cariamidae > Cariama > Cariama cristata. The sequence continues at coordinate 9,230 of NW_009630825.1, read as the reverse complement.
GGGTTATCTACGCAAATTTCAAATTGTATCTTGTGAAGTCGAGTTCTTGCTTTATGGGATTGCAAGGTCATGAAGGTAGATCAAGGAAGTCAAGTATCATCCAGCTCAGTACCTATGAGGCTGCTTTTGCAGTAGACCATAATATTTAGCTGTGTTTCCAGAACAGTCTAATATTTTATATATTACGTTCTGTAAATACAGGAGACTCCCTGGTTATGACATATTGCTACAGAACAGGTAGTGATCTAATGAAAAGCAAAAGAAGACTGAGAAGGGGTTTGCCGGAGCCCTGCGTGATACGAATGCTAACAAGTCCACTCACGTCATCAGCTTCCCTGCTCTCAGCTCCCCCCTCCCTCCCTTCCTTTCTCTTTTATGAGCCAGCTTGAAATCAGGGAATTACATGCTAAGGAAAACCCTTCAGCTAAACATATAATTATTCTGCACAGGATCAGTGCAGCACTGTTAATCAGTTTACCAGCTGAATTAATTTTTATTTTTTCATGTCTGCATCTCCTGTTGAGAGTGGAGAAATTCTAGATTTAAAGGGGAAAAAATGGCTTGCAGTTGTGAAATGAGTATCTAAAGCTGAGCATTCATTATGAGAGAAACCTCCACTGCAGGCTGTTTTGGCAGACAAACCTTCCTGTCAGTCTCCAAGACTTTGAATAACTGACTCCATGTGGAGTTATTACTTACAGGTACTTAGAGAAATAATCGGTTTCCTATTTTAAAGTTTAGCTGTTTAATAACATTCCATTCTCTGAAAGTCACAGCTGTATTTCATCTCATTTCATTTCACTGGATTGTTTTGAAAAGTTAGTATTTATTTGGACAGAGGTGTCACTTCACTGTAAATGAGTTCACATTTTAAATGACCTACTTATAAACTGCATCACTTAGGAAGTACAAAATCTTAAATGCTGTTACGTATAAAAGTACAGAGAATACCTTTTAGATTCTACTGACAATGAAAACACAAACTATCATGCTTTTATTAATTCTAAGTGCAAGTAAGTAAGACGTCATACCTCCCCTCTGCGCCTCAAACCCCTCAAATTCTGTACAGGATTACCTTCCATAGTGCATGCATGCATACACAAATAGACGGCCTTTGATTTAGGAGTGCTCTCTCTGATAACCTGTTTGCAACTGCAAAGTGTCACCCAGGTTCACAGGAAGTTCATAGGCCAAGAAGCAATCAAAGTCTCCAGGTAGAAGCATTACAGATGTAAATATTGAAGTGTGGTTTGTCATTTACTCACGTTAATATGTTGAACTTAATCAAAGGAAAAACTGACCAAGTTAGAAAACTACTCTGATTCTTCATGTACTTGCAAGTTTTATGAGTAATATTTGTTTTCCAACAGTGCCACAAAAGAATTTGAGCACGGCAAAGTTCTTTCTCTTAAAGCACCTTTTGGGTCCATAGTACCTATCCCCAGGAAAACATTTAAGTTATCTAAGAAATGAGTACATACCAGGAGAAACACTTGCTCATTTTCTGAAGTGAAAGCCATTTAGAGAAATTTAAAATTCTGGAAAATTTGGGAAAAAAAAAGAATAGTGTCTGAAAACTGCTGTTAAAAGTATCTTCACAATTAATGTTTTCTGCTCCTTTGAAAACTTTCTTTCTAACCATAGTGCCTTCTGCTGTGTATTTGCTAAACTTTACAAAATGTTTTTGTATAAAGACAATTTCTTCAACACAAAGGTGTCTAGAGCCTCAAGAATCCATTTCTAAAGACTTGCATGGCCTTTTCAGGTTGTCCACACCATCAGATGCAGTTCCCAAGTTGAATTCCAGTTGAATGCGTTCCCGAGAAAGGAACTGTGGATAAATACAAGATGCCAACTTGTCATAATAATGTTCCTTAAAGCCTACCAATTTTTAGGTTTTTGGCAAGTAACATTTCCTTAAGGAAAAGAACAGAAGGGTGTCTCCTCTTGGTTGGGACTTAGGCTACAGCTGCCTCTGATAATAGCACGCTGTAACCAGGACGCATTCTGGGTAGCCGGGTCTCAAACTATTAACATCAGTTTTGTGGCTTTCTTCCATCTTCTCTTCAATTACTTGATGTTGCTGGTACTCACTGCTAGTTAATTTCAAAACATGCACTTTGCTAACAGTTTTTAAAAGTAAGTTATGATAGCTTAAATAATTACGATAAATTCAAACTAAAAAGGCATATTACTATCATTTCCCTATGAAATATGTTATAATTTATAACCTTTACAAGTAAAGCTCATGGACTACATATTTTTAAGCCAAAAGAAAGGTACATCACACTTGCAATATTTGTTACATTGTTTATTAACATGTTGCTATTTATGGTAAAGATAATATGCCACATTCATAGAGTGGTAATTTTTCTAAAATGTCTTTACTTTATCATTTAATGCTGTCAAAGAAGTGTACCTTTCAGTGTAGAAGACGTAGATAAAAGCTACCTTACCACTTGAAAATTACTACCCGTGCAGACCTTCAACCTCTCTAATGCATTAATAGCTATATAGCAGAATGACTATAGCTAATGGAGAGGATACACAGAATATATGTAAATTACAGGCAAACAGCAGTTACAATTGGGCAATTTTTGTAAAGTAAGGTATTTACAAGTAATTTTAAACTAATTCTCTTATGCTTCCATTTGTGTGTGTCAGGTCTTTTCTTTGGCTGCAATTGAAGTATGCGTTTATAAAGGTAAATACCGGGATGAAAAAGGGGCTTATAAGATTAGCATGGTAAAAATGGACAAAATGTGCAACTTTACTGTTTGTGGATCTGTAGCAGTCATGTTACCAAGGAAAATACCTATCTTGTAAATACTTCAATGTTCATTGCATTATACTTATTTATGCTGAAGCCCAGAGGCACACAACTGACAAAACTGTCTACTCCAGACGTCCCTATGGATGCAGTATGCAGTCTTTGTACAGAAATTTAACTGTTGGGCAACTCCATACATTTAAAAACCTCATTTGTATGACCTTCTTGCTTCCCATGGTACACACTACAAGTGTTATGGATTAATGTCACTCAAGATGTAATTCATTTACATAAAAAAAGGATAAAAAAGTAGCAGGGAGTATTTTTAAATTTAGCAACAAGTATTATACACACTTTGACATTTAATTTACATTGTAATTCAAGTCATGAGTTAAAATAGCATAACAATCTGTCCACTTTTTAAATCTTTTATGTACTGAAAGTAAAGGTGTGGATCAGAAAACTCTCCATTTGATTTCAAGTAATGACATTGGAGTATGGGTATCAATCCTGTATCTAACGGTTTGGGATCCATCCTGATGACCTGCCATAGACCTCCTAATTAACCTGAGTTCACAAACACCTGAGAAACAAACTACATACATTCCCCTAGATACCATTTGCTTCATAATACTGTATGCTTGTAAAAGAATAGTTTGCTGGTAATTGTAATGTGTCTGATGAGCACCTAAACAGCCCAATTTCAGTTAAGTATGCAGATGTATCTCAGCAATATGAAATTAGAACCACTCCCTTATTAATGATAATACTTTGAAAACTGTAAAGATATTATACTGGGCATCCAGTTCAGCCCTCCAATAAGTTCAGTAACCACATTACAGAAATTATTTCCATGACTAATGTACCAACAAAATTTGCACCTCTTCTCCTTATATAATGGAGATCCCGCGCAGCAGAAATCATTTGTCTCTAAGACAGACAGCTCATCAGAAGCAATGTATACCAACACTAATGCGTCCTACTGTGGAAATATGTTTTTCCCCACTCTGGAGAAATTTAAAACACTTATCGTCACCAACAATTCTTCACCCTCCCCTCCAACCCAATCTGTTTGCAGCACAGCTGAGCACTCTAAGGCAAAACATGTCACAGCTTATGGCTGTGTTGTGAAACTGCGAATGTGCAGGGAAACCATCATTCCTGTCAAGTTATGGGAAGAGTTTCCCCAGCGAAGCCGTGCTCAGCCCTGCGTGTTCCCCCTCGCACGCCCCACGCACGGCACGGGCTGCACTGTCCACGGTACCGGCGACGGACGGGGCCGCGGGTGCCTTGGACACAGCAGCGGCACGAGCAAGAGCGGCTGGGAAGCCTGAACAAATCAGGACATGGCACTAAAGGAGCAGAATTCCTCAGCCCAGCCTCCGGCACCTTATGTTCCTTGTGGTACCCTAAACTACACACAAGTGCTGCACAGCCACTGCATCAGGTCACCTGATATGAGCAAAACAGACCTAATCAGGGCAAATTTAAAGCAGCTAAACATAATCACGTTACACTGTGCAATGCATAATGGAGCCATGAGACACAGACAGTTTGTGCCTGCATTTACCAGCAAATGCATTTGATCCCTACCGAGTTCTCGGCAGAAATTCCAACAACATGATGCACAGCTTAAACAGCCTCTCTCCTCAGTCGTGTCTTTAAAAACTACTGTGCAGAGCAGCATACGGATTATTAAAACTGAATAAACTCTTCCCAAAACAAAGAATACAAGGGCAGACATGCAAATTGCCAGGACCCAAAGTACAGACAATACACGGTAATAGATGATCATACCTTTCATCCAATCCACTACTTGCTTGGGCGTCCACTTGCTAATAGGTTCCATAACGAGAGCCATCATCGGATCACTTTATCATTCACACCAAAATCAGAAAAAGGAGAGCAAAAAAAACGTATCAGAGCATGGCTGGGCTAAGAGAGCCGTCGGATTTTACAGTGCAGTCCAAAGGGAAGATGATGCTTTGTCCCTCCAGGTTTCTCCTGCACTGATTCAGTAATGTATAAAATTACACTGCTTGATCAGCTCTGGCACCTCCCCCACTGCACACAGGCTGCAACACGCTGGAGCAGGAAATGGTGCAGTACGTACAGACTTACTTACAAAAGCCTCTGCCCAGTGGTCTACTTATTAGACTGGCACAAATATAACATTATATTACACAGACAGCAATTCACGCTGGAGCTATTCCAGACACTGAGCTTTAAGGAGCTTTATTCCGACAAGCTCTGGGAATCTTCATCAGGGAAAATATCACTACTGTAACTTGATAGCAGATTGTCTTGGCTTCATTGTGAATATGCTGACTGTCACTCAGTTTAAAGTGAAGATAGAAATATCAGAATATCGCTTGGCATCTGGCAAAATGCTGAGCATCTCCAAATTACAATACAAAATGTTGCTGGAGTCTTATACTATATAATCATGTAATTCAGAATGTCGAACGCAGTATAAAAAGTCTTACCCAAGAAAAAAATTATGGGAATAAAACTCTTTTTTCTGCCCACATTCAGAGCCAACATGTTTCCTCCTATGAGCTGCTCATTTTATAGTGAAAGAATGACAGCATCGAAGAGTCAATTTTTACTACTACAGCACTTTGATACAGACAAGTATAGCAAGTATTCTGATTCAAAGCACTGGGACCGTTAGTCAATCTCTCCCTTTTGCTAGGGAGAAAAACAAATGTTTTAAATATTCCTAGTACTGAACTTTACCACCCTTCCATAAGATGAAAGTGAAACATTTTAATGAGATGTGCCAAACAGCGCTTTTTGGACCCATTTGCAACTCTTTGCACCTCATGCAGCACAAGTTCTGCATCATGTGGCTGAAGAGGTGCATGCTTTCTGTTTGATCCCTTGTCTGAGATATGCAGCCCCACTATTATATCTTAGGGGGAGAAACTCAGGTTCCGGGAAAAAAGACAGAACAAAGCAGTTCCACTTTTCAGTAATCTTTCATCTGTGCCTTTTCTTCCTGCACTGCTCCAAGTTCCACCAGCACATGAGGGTAAGAAGAGGATATTGTTACCATGCCTGTCTCACCCCACGAGCGCTGTGTTAATTTACTCAGGCTGAGATCTGTCCTCTCTTTCTCACATGGGGGAACATAAAATACAAACAGAGTATTTATGCTATGTTTCAGGGTTCTTTTTTAAGTCTGTATAGACAAGGATGCGGAGAGGCATCCTTTCCCACTCTCAGAAATGTCTCCAAAGAGATGTACCGTCTTCAGTTCAGTGATGCACTCTATCTTTATTTTTCTTTTGCTTTGGGAAGTAGTGTGATTAGTATTCTATGATGTATTTTGAGTGCTCAGAGCAGAGATCTCCTTTACAAAAGGATTCACATCAATTCTCCTTCAAGAAGGCTGTTTCCAGCTGAACAGCATGTCAGCTTCCTCTATGAGTTTTGGGAGACCACTTTCAGTAGCTTTAGTTCTGTCTAAATAGCTGTTTACAATGGACATAATAATGACAAAGATTTCAAATGCACAATACTTCTCTTTTAAGGCAACAGTGGACTAGAATTGAGACACGCAGAATAAATATTTCTGTTAGCTATTGGAGACTGTACAAGCTGTTTTGCGGCTACGCTTCCTTAATTATTTTTTTTTTTTCACACAACGCTCACCTCTCTTAAATTCTTTTAAGTTCAATACAAGCATGGAAGAATTTGAGATAAGCTATGTTGGGTGGGTATTTAGTATTTGGACACAATTACATGAAATAATATTCATTCTTGATTGTTTGGACTATTTCCCTAATTCCTGTAATTTGACAGACATTCTGTCAATGTCCTTTTGTCTCACATGTCCTACCCATGCTTGCCTGGGCAGACTTATTTTATTTTAATTTTTTTAACATATTTTTGAAAGAGAATGGAGCCTGAATTCAAAGTTCATCAGTGTCAGTGGCCATACTTCCATTCATTTTAATTGTCCTGGCGTGACAAAAGAGGCCCAAAACTATTCTTTTAGAATTAGTACTTCCATTTTCAGAATGAGAACTTTTTAAAACTTTTTCATGTCCTGCTACTGAGGCTCCTCACCACAAAGATAGTTTGCATTTTCATTTATTCATACTGTTATTCACCACCATGGTGCTAGTTCAGGCAGTAACTATGATTTATCTGAAAGACCTTGATTATTAGATGTTCTCCTGTGTTTATTATTACTAGTCACAGTTTGTCTGTATTTGGGGATTCTACAACATTCTGGACAACTGTCTACTTTTTGTTCTACTTCTTGGAATAAAATATTTAAAGTTGTTAAAAACAGTAACTCTGTTTCTCTCCTTCCTGAGCAGATGATTTATTCAGCTTCATTATCCATTGCATAGATCGGTGTGCATAGCTGTAGTTTGTCACGAATCATTCTAAACCCAGACAAATGTTCCTTTAACTTATCTCATGGGTATGTTCCTCATGGCAGTCCATGGTTGATTGTACCTCTGTATATCCTCTGCTTCTTGCTTTGTTATTTCAAGGAAGATTTATTTCTCACACCTTGTCATATGAGAATGTCACCAAAGCATGAGGAGCCTTGTCTAGATCAGAAAAGGAGCCTGTGATGAACCACAGGTCTCAGTAATGGATACAGCTGACCAATAGCTGAGGCCAAATGGAGTCAAGATGTGTTCAAACTATTTCCGTAACCACAGTTCAAGACAGTTCATAGCACTTTTTAATATAGGTTGCCCAGTATGCCAGCTGAGGTAATGACTCTGAAATGAGTAATCATGGAATAAGCCACCCATGGCACTGAGCTATCGTCCTTATTACTGACACAGTTCTCAACATAGCTGTGCTAGAGTTAAAACACCTAGCTTACAGTTATTGTCAGCTATAGGTCACTGTAGTAAAATCAGGTTTGAAAAGTCACTAAACAAGGAACTTTTTCAAAAAATAAGCAAAACTGTGTAATCCCTGAAGCTATTCCATGTGTTTTTCTGTCCATTTATTGCAAGGCTTCTGCCTAGATCTATCCCCCAATCCACCTAGCATTGCTTCCTAATACTGACATAAAAGAAACAATGCATTCCCATGACTATGTTTTTCTTCCAGGCTGAATACAGCAAATCAAGAGAAAAAAAAAGATCAAGGATCATCTTTCTCACTATTATTCTATCTAGGTCATGTAAATGAGAAATGCTTTCTGATTGAAGTCTGCATAGGCATTGGAGCAAAGTAAGGCATTTGAAACAGGGAAGGGAAACAGACCTTTTGCTATATGATGCAACATTGTTGTCAAAAGCCTATATAGAATAATCTGGTCATTTCAGGCCATAATCACTGCTATCATCTTTGACAGCAAAGGCCTAAGGCTGAACAGACTGGTTGAAAGGTTTTGAGTCCCTCCTTCTTCACAGCAGAAATGCTGGTGGTTCTTTAGCTTTTGAGAACTGCCTGGTATCTCTGGGATTACTAATTAAACCATCATTCTCTGTATTTTCATGGTCACCGTGGGAGGCAGTTAAATGTTCTTGTGTATTTCATGGCCAGTGATAACTTTCCAATTAATGATTATGCTGAAAGCTGGTAGCATAGTTAGTATATCACTTAGAGCAATCACATATTTCTTGCAGTTTTCATTTGGTAACAATTATTCTCGTATTCTTTGATGAAGAAATAACCCGTATGTCATGAAATAAGTCTTTTATAAGCAGGTTAGTTGAAGAAAAACTTGACATTGCATTTGATGGCCATTACGGAAAACATGTGGTTTCAGATTAAATAAGTCATGAACACTCTGAAGAAGTGGTATGTAATGTTATAACTTAGGACATCTATAATTTATACTATTAATGGAAATATAAGCAAAATCTCTAAGGAAATGGCTGTTGAACTCTTGACTATCATTAAAATTTTTCACTACGTAGCATTCACGTATTATACAGCTGCTTTTTGTGGAAAAGAACATTTTACAAAAACCAGAATGTAGCTAAATCACAAGTTTTGATCAGTTCTGTTCTAAGCTGGGTTCTGCCTGGTGCTGCTTTCACGCAATCTCTTCTTTCCATCGTAACTCTCGAGACTCTTCTCTTCCAAAGACGCAAGGTGAGAAAACTGCCTTTGGTGAATTTGTATGACAGCAATAAAGCTTGTGCTATGAGGAGCGAAAACCCCAGCTTACATTTGTGATAGGGATCAACAGACATCCCTATTTAATTATAAACCTTCGCCTTACTTAACCCTGAGTTTACAGGCTTGAAGGGTTGGATTTTGCCTGCCCTCGCGTAAGTTCAGAAGAGCTGGAGGAGGCTTCGTGTGCCTTCAGCAGCCCGTACAAGGGCTGTAAAGAAGGGGTAAGGTCACCCCCAACTCCCAGCCAGAGCCAACGAGAAAGCGCTACGCGACAGACCACTCCTGCTCCTTGCGAAACAGGTTGGATACACCAAGCGAGCGTACCTCCTACCTTCTCCAGCACAAGCACCAG
>NW_009630824.1:0-6318 GCF_000690535.1 Cariama cristata | reverse complement strand
TAAGAGCCGGCCCAGCCTTACACGGTGACCGCAGTGTAACGGGCACCTCCTATTCATGCCAGCCCGAACACTGTTGGGAGAAGCCCTAACAATTCCTGATGCAGCAGGAACGAATGCCACCTTGCCGTCCAGCCCACGGCTCACAAACCCTGCAGGCTCCATGACTAAGGTTACCCCAAAGAACTCTCTGCACCTACTGATCCCGGGTACCTGCACACCCACAAGCACAGATCTACCTTTGCTCCCAGACACCAAAAAGCTGTCATTTCAGCTCACCTAACCTGGAAACGTGATCACCATTCCTTAGCCTTATGAGACTGAAGAACCTTAAAAAAACCCTTAACCTAGTGGAAGTCAGCTCTGCTCTATTCCCAGCCAAGGGGTACAAGACGACACAGGCGTATTCGCCCAATCCTAGCTCTACTTGGTGTCCTACATGTCTCCATTTTAACCCTGCCTTCCAATAACACTGCCAGACACAGGGAAGACTAAAGCCTCCTCGCTCCACAGCCATAACCAGTAGACTCTTACTTGGCCCTGGCAATAAGCTAGCTCATACCAGCTCAAGTCAGATTTCCCAGCAAGACTTCTCAAAAGCCTGATTATAGCCCAGATCACCAAACATAACATCAGCCTGGAGAGGTCTGGAAATCCCCTCCTTGGTGTCAGAAAATATCCAAAGCTGAAGCCCAGCATCAGGGGTCTAACCTCTTCTCCAGAGCCTGAGGTAGGGTTGGGGGGTGATTGAATCAGGCAGTCGTCTCCCTAAATAAAGGGCAAGAGAAGCTAATAGATGCAAACTCATTAAAAACCTGCATGAAAATATTAATTTTCTTTGTATTTATAAAAACAGTCGTTTAGTCAAAGAATGGTGCTTTGATCTTAAAACATTGCTAAAGCTTCCCCAGTACACGCTATGTCTTTTCAACAAAAGACGGTGTGATACATGGTGTTCGACTAGGTGTCTACATGAGAACATACTGCAGGCATCTCTGTGAAGTGCTTCATAAAATGGCTTGTATCACTAACGACAAACGGCTTCAGCATCTCTCTGGGTAGAAGCTGACATCTTGCAGATAGTTCACTTGGGCCTCCCATGGAGAAGAACGTTGAGAAGCAACACATAGATCTCTCCACTGCAAGTCGGTGGGAGAAGACTGGTGTGCCAGGCTGCTATGCAATTTATGTCCAAGAATATTTGTGTAATTGGATAATCTCTTAAATACTGTAAAATATAAAAAGGATCCTACAAATCTGTATCTGCAGATTTCTTGCTTAGTAAAGAGAATTGACACTGATAATATAGTATTTAATGTCACATTTTTGTAGTTTTAAGAATCAAAATACTCCAAATGGCATAGCAATTTGCTAGCCCTGGCAAGTCCCTTTTTTTAAGGATGGACTTAAGTAAAAGTAGAGTGGTTGAGAGACACTTAGTTGATTTAGCAACATTGGTGGCTATTTCTTTTGAAAGACACTCTCCTAAAAGATTACTGCTTTCTTTCCAGACCTCTGGGTTTCAACTCACGGTTAGCACCAGGGAACAGGCAATGTGCAGTGACTGACCCCATGGGTGCTCTTTGTCTCTATCAAATACGAGCTCATTTGAGTTAGCTCAGCCCCCTTTCGTACAGTCCTAGACCAGTGCTGAGAGCAAGAAACAGCAGATGCATCCAGATGATTTCCTTTGAACAGAGCAGCTGAGCCACATCCAAATGACTAAGTTCAGATAAATTAAGTCATCAGATGCCCGCTTAAGACAAATTAGTTTAGAATGGCTACGCTGCATTTGTCAGTGGTTTAATGCACTAGAAGTGTATTTATAAGACAGGGCTAATTTCCTAGTCCTTGAAGAAGAACACATTGAGAAAGCAACTGCTCCATCTAGCAAAGTATTCTCAGATGCAGTCAAAAAGGCATTCAGAGCATTAGTTTACTACAATACATCTTTGGCCAAGAGTCACTTTTAAGGTCGAAGAGATACAGTCTTTGGTTTTTATAACACATACAGTTGAAATAAGTGCCAAAACACTGAAGACATCATAAATCCTGTTGTACAACTTCTCTGCTTCTTCTCTTTGACCAGATTAAATAGCAGCTGAAATGCAAACCAGCACTACTACTACATTATTTTTTATAAACTGGATTAAAATTCCAGCAAGGGGTGATCCTCTTTCTTCAATGCCAGCAAAGCACCTCACTTGAGCCAGCTTTGTCTGGTAGAGACATTAAAGAAAAGTGCACCCATTTTTGCTGATGGCAGGGCCAGCAGGGCCAGAGTGGTGGGGCAGCAGGGAGGGACGACCTCAGCCTCCCACCATGGCTGGCCATGGCCCTCAGCTGTGGCTGGCACACCAGCATGTGTGGTGTGTCGAAACCATCCTCATACCTTATTCTTCAGGACTGTAATTTTCTTCAGCTTTTCCCTGTCTGTCCTTTCCTTTGCCCCTGCTCGTGCCTGGTTCAGGCTCCTTCCCTGTGTCCCAGAGGAGGAGGGAGAAGAGCCAGGGTGGCTGGCTGAAAGGGGACAGGGGAGGAGGCTGGGAGCAAGGTAAGGACAGGAACAACACTGGACTAGATTGCTTGGGAAGGTAGTTTTCATTGTAGAAACAAAATAACATAACAATCTGTCTGGCATAGAGGGAACAAAAGCAAGGCAATAGACTCATTTCCTGAAGGCCCTTCTAGACTTTTTTTTTTCCTATTACACTGAGATGGCAATCCATACTTTCAAAAATTTACTGTCTCATAATAGCAGCCACTAGGTACAAGAAAAAACCTAAACAACAAGTATTCATCAACTCTGAGAAGCAGTGATCAGGGTTATAAGCAGTCACTGTGACTCACTTTAAACTTTGTCAAGTGTTATATAACCTCTTAAAAGAAGTGGACTTCAGAAATTTTCTGAGTCTCCAGTTATGCAAAGGCAAAAGACAACCGGAATTATTCTCCTTTGTGTGGAAAAGTGCTGGAAGGTACACTGCAGCTAGAGTATTGGGTCCAGTTTTCAGCCCCCGATAAAAGAAAAATATCAGCAAACTGGAGGCGGTTCAAACTGGAGCCAGTTCAGGGGACATCAACTAAGATGGTTGGGACTGGAGCACTTGTCCGGGGCAGAGGCACTGAGGGAGCTGGGTCTGGTCAGACCGGAGATGGGATGGCTTTGGGGAAACTTACCTGCAGCCCCCCCATACCTACGAGGAGCCATCAAGGGAACAGAGCTGGACTCTGTACAGCAGGGCAGAGGGAGGATGAGAGGGAACAGACACAAAGGTTTAAGGAAAAACTTCCCCATAAGGACAGTCAAACATCAGACCAGATTGCCTAGAGAGGTTGTGCAGTCTCCATCCTTGGAGGTTTTCAAGAATCAACTGGATAATGCCCTGAGAAACCTGCTTTGATCCTCCTTTGAGCAAGACATTGGACCAAAGACCTCATGAGATCCCTTCAGACCAGAATTACTCTATGTTTCTATAGTTTTTACTGAATCTGCATACAGGAAAACATTTAATAGCAAATCCAAAAAATGTGCTATGAGTTGCAGTCACTTCCAAACCAAGACTATCAATTAACCGTCATTGAGGCCACTGAAAATGTGCTATGTATTTTTATATTAATAAAGAACTGTATCACTTGGCTATTTTAATTTATGAAATTGAGTTCACAGATCAAGACATCCAGCTATAGGTGTCTATACAAACTGCGTATATGCATGCCCTCATATTTCAGTGGAGCCTGAAGAGCTACTCAAGCTCATCAAGATTCAGGATCAAAATTCAGCCTATCAAGATGCAGATGAACAGCTCTCCGGGCTCCATTGCCTATTGAACCAATCTCCACAAACTAAGCAGACAATTCAATTTATGTACATCTGCAAACTGAGTCCCAACCACTGCCTAGTAGTTTATAACTTAATTTCTGCATATTATATACACATTCCTTGCTCTTTTATGCTGTATTAGCAGACAACAGCCTAACACAATCTCCCATTTAACTGCTTACAAGGCAATTCTAGTGTCATTTGCTTGGGAGTTTTTACCATGCTGAGCTTAGTCTGACTTGGCAGCTGTGAGTAAGGGATGGGAAGACATTCCAAGCAGCAGAGGAAACCAACAAAACTTTTTATACATCTCAATGGAGAAGCATCTTGCAGTCATGGTGCTCATGTCTCCATAGAGCAAGAAGTCACCTGGCTAAGCCTGCCAGTCTCTTCCTGGTGCAAAGCACATCGTTTTCCCCGCACTCTGCTTTCTTTCTGTTTACTAGATAGTACCTTTTATTTATTTTTAAACCATCAGTTCTTACAGAAATGGAATCAAGCCAGAAAACATTTAGATGTCCCTGGAAATGTTGCCAAACACCTGAAGGTGGTTGTGGAGCACACCATTAGTGCTGCTAAATCACCAAGATTGCCCACGGCCTGAGGACCAACAGACAAACATGTCCCGAGACGAGGACATGCTCAGAGAAATTGAAAGGCATAGGGAGATCCCCATTTGCATGCAAGCACCACATCACACTTGCAAGACTCTACAACTGCTTGGTATTTATTCGGTAGTGACAGCGGCAGGGCCCATGTGCTGCCACAAAACACCAGACTGATGCACTTGCATCAGTCCCTGTCACTACCTGTCCAGGGCATTGCTTTATGTTACCTTTGTTCCTAAAAGGGCAATAATGGCAAATGTTGTAAAATGGTCAATAGTCAGAATTTGGACTAGTTACCCAAGTAACTTAGCTTCCATTTTGACATGCAAGTGGAACAGCTGGATGGAATTTGGGGAAACATTATTGGAAAATGTTACCATTCTCTGAAGAAGTTTAAGTTCTTATTCAAATTTGGTCATTCAATTTTGATGCTTTAAAACAAGTTATTTAATAATATGTTCTTTAGAAGATTTTACCTTTATATTATACTTGTTGATGGCTTTGAGACACAGTTAATAAAAATGCACCAAATATGAACTGTTATTTCACAACACATTAGAAAAAACCCCAACCCACATTGAAAACTGTCTGCTGATAAGCCAGAGCAAAGAAGCCAAACTTCATCTCTGAAGGGCTCTGCATGAAGAACTAACAGTGACTCTCAATGGGGATTAGATTACTCAATGAGCAGTATGATCTGAATTTTTTTATCAATAACTAAGTCAAAGTAAGACTATCTCCCTTCTCAGCTAGCAGCTAGGTCACAAAATCCCAGACCAGTTGAGGTTGGCAGGGACCTCTGGAGACCATCCAGTCCGAACCCCCGCTCAAAGCAGGGGCAGGCAGAGCAGGTGGATCAGGGCTGTGTCCGGTGAGAATTTGAGTATCTCCATGGATGGAGACTCTACAACCTCTCTGGGCAACCAGCACCAGTGTTTGATCATCCTTGGAGCAAGCAAAGGGCTTTCTGCTGCCTGAACAGAACTCCCTATTCCAGTTTATGCCCACTGTCTCTTGTCCTGTCACTGGACACCACTGGGAAGAGTCTGTCTCCATCATCTTTACTCCCCCGTCAGGTATTTGTACACATGGATAAGAGCTCCCCGAGATGTCTCTTCTGCCTGTTGAACAGTCCCAGCTCTCACAGGCTCTCCTTGTATGACAGATGCTCCAAATCCCTTAATCATCTGCACAGCCCTCCACTGGACTCGCTCCAGGATGCCCATGACTTTTTTTTGGACTGGGGAGCTCAACAATGGACGCAGCACCCCAGATATGCCTCACCAGTGCCGAGCAGAGGGGAAGGATCACCTCCTTCAACCTGCTGGCAGTGTTCCTGCTGCCCAGGACGGCCTTGGCCTTCTGCACTGTAAGGGCATGTTGCTGGCTCATGTCCAACTTACTGCCCACCTGGACCCCCCAGGTCCTTTTCTGCAGAGCTGCTTTCGAGCTGGTCACCCCCTGAGCGCATGGGGTTATTCCTCACCAGGTGCAGGACTTTGCATGTCCCTTTGATAAACTCCGTAAGATTTCTGTTGACCCATTTCTCCAGCCTGTCGAGATCACCAAGCCCACAACATTCACATCAACAAAATGAATCTTTGTTATATCATGGTTGGCAATACAATAAACATCAGCTACTCACCCTCTTACAGTTAAAGAGCAAGCCTCAACAGAAACTATAGCTTGAAGTTAGAGGAAAAAGGGTTAGTACATCTGGTTTCAGACAATTCTACATCATTTGATGCAGAAACAAAGTAGAGGCTTTTCATACGAAAACAACACTAACATCTGCTGCATCCTGGGATGTCACAGAATCATCAGGGTTGGAAGGGACCTCTGGAGATCATCTAGTTTAACACCCCTGCCAAAGCAGGGTCACTAACAGCA
>NW_009630823.1:69323-79938 GCF_000690535.1 Cariama cristata | reverse complement strand
GGCCTATATCAGAAATAGCGTGGCCAGCAAGACCACGGCAGTGACCGTCCCTTTGTACTCAGCGCTGGTGAGGCCATACCTCGAATACTGTGTTCAGAGCGTGTCCAGAGAAGGGCAACGAAGGTGGTGAAGGGCCGGGAGCACAAGTCTGATGGGGAGCGGCTGAGGGAGCTGGGGGTGTTTAGCTTGGAGAAAAGGAGGCTAAGGGGAGACCTTATCAGTCTCTACAACTACCTGAAAGGAGGCTGTAGCGAGGTGGGGGTCGGTCTCTTCTCCCAAGTAACTAGCAATAGGACAAGAGGAAATGCTCTCAAGTTGTACCAGGGGAGGTTTAGGTTGGATATTAGGAAGAACTTCTTCACTGTAAGACTTACCAAGCATCGGAACGGGCTCCCCAGGGAGGTGGTGGACTCACCATCCCTGGAGGTGTTCAAAAAACGTTTAGATGTGGCACTTTGAGACATGGTTTAGTGGATATGGTGGCGTTGGGTAGAAGGTTGGACTCGATGATCTTTGAGGTCTCTTCCAACCATAACGATTCTATGATCTTCAAGGTTTTCTCACTGTCAGTGTTTGACCATTGTTTACTGATGTACAAATATTGATAACACAGGTTTAAAAAAAGTACCCACAAAGAAAATAACGTCTTTGAAATGCCGAATTTCGGAGTTGATCAGAATCCTCAATATTTCGATCTACTATTCAAGGTAAATGATGTCATCTCCAGCTCACAGGTGCTCACACCTAACCTTGTTTGCACAGAGCTGGGATAACCGATAGCATTTCAGGATGGAACTTTTCTTCTAAAAACTCTCTCTTATGGGGTAAGCACCATGGTCCCCATTGAAGACATCAGTTAAGACTAGACTCAGCTTTAAGCACACAGTGCTCCCTCTGTACTCAACTGAATTACAAATAGGCTTAAACTTAAGTGCACGCTTAAGTACTTTGCTGGATTAGTGCCAAAATATTTAGCACTTTTGGCTAGCCAGACCCATGACAACAGAAGCAAAGATATCATGCAGTTTGCTAAGTCATTCGTGAGCTCTAAGAAACAACGGTGCACCTTTTTATTCTCTGTTTTTCTGGCTGAAAACAGAAACAAAAATTAAATAAAGATTTCAAAACCAGAAGCTGCCCAAAGTTTTTCTTTCCTGTCAGCTCAACACATAATCACTGATCACCTGATCAGCTTAGTTGCAAAATATTTTGCTTTCTGAAAACTGAAATCTGCGGCCACCACATAGCACAATTTTTCCCTATGCATTTCAATTGCAACAGCTAATACATCTTTTGTAGCTAGAGGTTTTTAAAATGAAAGCAAAGAGAACCTTTCCTTGATCTAATGCAAAGGAACATAGTTCTCTGGAGGGAATGATTTATTTACTTCCCTCTTTCCAATGACATAGGTGAGTTCCCGTTATTTTGCAGGCTACGCTACAAGAGGTTTGACTCCCTCGCACGTGCACTCCCATTGCATTTGGCAGCGTCATTCAGGAATAATGCCATGGCAATAATGCCATGGCCCATGAGTGAACCATTTTTTAAAAGTCATTCCAAGTACAATGTAACCAGACTTAAAAGACATGCAGCACCTTTTAAAGTGAAATCTTAATGCTTGTAATACATCAAAATGAAAGAAAAACATTCTCTAAAATACCAGCAATACAGTAACAACGCAAGGCTGAAGGACCAGCTTTCCTCCACTGACTTCGTTGACTGTTAGTATGCAGTGCCAGGACAGTCATCAACAGAATCTCCCACAAAATATAACTGCCCTTTTCTCATCACAGAAAGAAGTCTGAAATCCAGCATTATCATCACTGCTCTGCTATTAAACATTCCGGTTCTGCCATTTGCAAAAAGTGCGTGTTGTTATTCTGAGGCTGATTAATACGCTCCCTCTGAGTTACCTCTGACCTTGTCCTCTCTTGCCACCACTCTTCTCCTGAGCAGTCATTAATGTCATCTCCTCAAACAGCAGGATGTATTCAAAATAAGCTTGCCATATATTAAACCTAAACTGTACTGCTAGAAAATCCTCCCTAAAGCTACGCAACCCTAATCTGTAACTGCCAAGCATAAGAACTATAGACAATCACATTTATTGAATCACACTAACCGGCTACCCATGAAATAAAACTGATTCCAGGCAGCCCTCATGTTAATAAGACTTCATATATTCAATTTATGTTTGCATGAATAAAACTCTCCAAGAGGCAAAGAACTCAATATCCATCTGAGCAATAAATGCATAAAATAATTGATATTAACACAATCAACTGCCGCTAGTTAACATGCATGTTTCTAAAAAAATAATAAAAACATTAGTTTGAACAATTAAAACAGACAAAACTGAACCCACAAGATGACACAATGCATTGTAAAGTTCCAGTCAGAAGCCTCCAAAAGCTCTGGCAGGGATTTTGCTGGTTAGCTTTGCAAGATCTACCCCCGCTCTCCCTCCAGTTTTATTTTTTCCTCTTTGCATATTTCCTCAACCTTTCCTTAACATACTGTTTAGTTTGAATATGAATATAATCTGTGACTTTTGGGATATTACCTTTGCCCCTTTTTCAGGCAACACTTTCAGACAACTATTTTCTAGGAAACAGGCAGGCAGGCACAGAGAGCACGTCTTGCAAAAACTAGGACAGAGACTCTGACTTATCAAGAAAATGTGAGAAAATATTTACTGCAAAGGAAAAAGAAACACACAGAAAGACACAAAGGTGAATTTTGCTTCCACTCCTAAACTTTAAGAATTAAAAACCCACATATATATATTTTGGTTAGCAGACTGCTATTTTATGGAATAATTGCTATTTTGTAGGCATAAATGAATTACTCAACTTTGTACCAGAAATATCTTAAAACTGACAAGCCCAGACTAATTTGTGGTTACCTCTTTGTATGTGGACCTTGAGAAAGCACCAGCTTACGTACCCACGGTATAAACGTATGCAATCAGGTAATGGATAAGAGATCTTATCTGTTCAAGGACTTAATCAGATGCAATCTCTTGGATGTCCTCCAACCCCTTAAATTTCTCACCCTGCTATATAAAGCTAGAGGGATTTTATCTTTTTGCCTACTTCGATGCCTGAAATTCTCCCTGTAACAAGCCAGCATCTCTGTCTGGGGAGGAGGGGCTCACAAGGACAACTGCGGTCCCACAGCAGCAATGCAATCAGAGAGCAGCAGCCCTGCAGGCAGCACTCGATTTGCTCGCTCGCAGCATGGCTGATGCTCTCAGGGAAGGGAGCCATCCCCTTAGCCATACATCACCTTTACTGCTCATAGAGTCTATCTGCACTGTCCTGAAAGGAACCGTAGGCCTCCCTGAACTCAGCAGGGTTTGGAGCCCAGTCCCAAGCAGAGACTGAATTTTTGCCGGCTTTGTCGTATTCTGCTCCCTCCTCTCCTGGGTTTTATCTACTGACTCAACCTGGGGAAAACACTGCGGGTTAATAAGGAGCTCCTCAGAACGAGGGGTCCCTCTCCCAGCAGCTAGTTACAGCCAAAATAAAACCAAACCTCTGGGTCAGCTGCCCCAGTCACTCCTCCCATATCTCCCCTTTAATCGCTGCTCCCATTTCAACATCAAGACCCTTTCTAATGCTTTCATTCCTTTTTTCTCATCTTCCTTCAAATTGACTTGTTTTAAAAGTGCACCAGCTTTGTTTGCTCATTTGCATTTGGTAGTAAACAAGGAGAAAGGGGCAGCTTTGCTGTTGGGAACAAAGGGCTACGATTTTGAACAGCTTCCCTGCGGATCTTGTTTGATCAGAGCATCTCTTGGCTTTCCAACCCAAGGCAGATTGTGCATGTGGCCTTTCAAGCTGAATTTATTGCATATGCTCAGTGGTTCTTCTAATTGGACCTATGACTTGACCACAATTCAGTGAGTTTAGCTTCAAGGATAATGGGCACGTAGGTCAACAAGAAGATACATACAATATTACAAAATGCACTACATTTACCCATTTTAGATTGAACTCATGCACTTCTAAAACCAGGATTTGGACAATTTTCCTGTATATTGGGTGCGCTAAACAGAAACAATTCTGACAGAGCTTTACAAAATCTTTGTAAACAACACGCATTTCTATCTGCAACTTAACTAGTATGATCAGTTGTTCTAAAGCAGCCTTTAACCAATGGCTTGGTATACCATATAAAAGAAAATTAATCCAAACAACAGTAAATTGGATATTTATACTGAATACCAAGGGCCATAATTAGAATTGTTATCACGTATGCTTTCTCTTCACCAAAAGCTTTATTAAAAAAGAACATACTTCTTTAAAAACCACATTTCTCCTCCAGAGTTATGGCAAGACACCAGCAAAAATGTTCCCGAGAGCTGTGGACACAGCCAATAGGTCACACACCAGGGCAGCACTAAGCAGCTCCGAAGCCATTAAAAAACTATAAACCCTGCACAGGCCTTATTTTATAGCAATGGTCCTTACACAAGGCATGCAAAATATATTCTATATTAAGAACAGAAAAATAGTCAGTGCTTGACTTTTGAAAAGAGATATGTAAAGTGCACAAGAAGAAAAATATGGAGATATTTTACAGAGGGGAAAACCAGACATTAAATAAACTGCTTAAGATCAAACTGGAAGAGTCAGTGGGAGAATCCCCTATCCTTTGTTTGTTACTTGGATGACTTGGAAGTTCGCATACTTTTATCTTTTATGTGGGCAGTGTGTGCTGAGTGTGCAAAACATTTATTAAGCCTTCTTTAAGCATAACCAGACATTCTGATATCAGAAAAAAGGTAGACAGGAAAATATGAGAGGAACATCAAAAAACATACACTTTCCCATAACTGTTAAAAAGCATTGGCTGTTCCTCAGGCTGCCCTACTTAGAAACTTTGATTGTGCACCCACTGTCATGACAGATGTTTTCCTCTCAACATCTTTTTAATCTTTTCAGACTGGTAGGAAAACAGCAGTCTTTAGTTATCAGAATTTTGATGTTTAACAGCTTCAAAGTGCTGGTGGTTTCAAATTAAATCAAGTGGTAAGAAAAACTAGGACTGCAGGTATCCAGTGCATTCGCTGATTCTCCTTGAAGATGTTTTCTTTGCTTAGATGGTAAAAACATAATAAAAGAAGCCTTTCCCATCAACTTCTCTATGGGATGTTTTAACTTTTCGGAGTCTTGTGTAAGAAAAATGAAACCATCCACAACCAGCCTTCAGAACATAATGTCTGCTACTGCCTGGCCAAAAAAAAAAAAAAAGCATCTTTTGAAAGAGGCTTCCTCAGCACTACAGGAAAATGCTGCATTTAGTCACACATAGATTGAGGTTCTTTTTTAACTTGCTGCATTATGAGGTGCTTGATACACATCTCTCTCCTCTTGGGGGAATCTTTCCCCTCAGGTGTGGAGAGCACCCCAGGCTTATTCGCCTGTGCTTCAAGGTCTAGTCAGTAGCCTATTTCTGAATAATATCTGCATTAATTTTCCTACAGTCTGGGCATGAAAACATTAGCCTCAGGACCAGAGATGATCGCTAGGTTCACAGAAATCCGAAGGGGGCAGGAGAACAGGTTACAGACCAACATCACCCAGACACGGATATTTCCTCATGGGTCAATGGTAAATTCAGTGATGAGATGGTTGCAAATGCTAAATATTAAGCTAGTGATTAATGAATGGGAAACGATTGCAATTTCAGAGATATCATGGTAGGGTCCAGAAGGAATGATGATGCAGTTATGGGAGAAAGGAAAAAGCTGTGTGGGACAAAATAAAATTAGTCAACCTGCGAAGGAATCTCATCTAAAGCTACGAATGCCTATATTTATAAGATACTTTGATTTACAACCCTGGATAAATGACTGAAAGTTATACATAGTTAGCTACAGTCAGTGGCTCACTTTCACCTTTGCCTTCTGCCCCATAAACTCATGTTGGGAAGCGGAGGGAATATCTACCCAGCGGATATTGCACAGCTCTGCTTTTCTACAGGTTCCCAGTGAACACTGGAGACCACCTCCAGATGGGTAAGGTTGGGGACAACACACAAGACACATCACTGGGAAGGACAACTGCCCAGCTAGCTGTGACAATCTTGCTTAACTGAAGGAAGTCAACGATGGAGTTATTCTACATCCTGACATTTAAAAGTAATCTCCCAGAAAATGAACCGATGTGCTGAACAGAAAGTGAATTCCACAACTGTATCTTCTACCAACACCAAACAGGGCAGGTAAAAGTACGGTTTATTACAGGGTACAGACAGGATAGCATCACTGTTGTTTCTCATTTTAATATTGCCTTTAAGAATACACAAAGCAGCGTGCTCTAACTGAAAGGTAGATATTAACAACTGCACCGACCTGTGAATTGTTCTGAGCTTTATAAACTCAGAACGTGACACAGAAATGGCTGGTGATGCTGTCATTTGAAGAATTACAAAAGAAGAGGCAGAAGTCTGAAAAAGACCATTTAACTTTTTGATCAGTTCTAGCTAATGACTTGTTCTTCCAAGTTATCTTTTCATTAAAAAAAGGATTTATAATTCCTTTAGGAATCAATGACAGCAATGGAACAGAATCACACTATAAATTACATAAATGAAGAAACAAATTATTTATATACACCCACACAGTGTACACTTCTGAAAACACTGCCAACAGTTTTACGGACGGCTTCTCCCTAAGGACCCAGACTGGCCAACAGCACTGGCAGTGGGCTGAGCCTGGCTTTCCAGGAGCCACTGCACAAGAGCAAAGGGGACACGCTTCCTCTGAAGTGACACACATGCAACCTCTCCCAGTGTAAGTGCTCCCTATCACAGGTGGAGACTCACAGTGGGAAGCAAGGACACTTCGGGGATGGCACTCAGGGCTATGGATGGACTGGTGCAAAGCACACAGGTGGGGAGTCACAACCAACCCCCTGACCACCACCTCCCCTCCTGCTCCTGCCCTGCGCACATACACACTCACTCACATAGTACCTACATAGTACAGACATGTATGTTTTGCTGTGTATAAATATAAACCCTTTACTTGTAGAGGGTATGAGTTTTTGTACTCAGGCCGAACTTTTCAGCAACGAGAGCACAAAGATGTCATGCAAGTAGCAGTTTACAAGAGCACCATGCCCTGCTTGGCAAATCACATCATCATTAGGGGAGAAGAGTATTTGTGTTACACCCCATGTACTAGTACGAGTGAACATAGTTCAGAACTAGTACAGTACTAGTGAACTATGCAAGTACTTGCATTCAGATTGGTTACTAGTTGCTTGTAGTCTATCAGAGTTCAAAAATTTGCATAATCATGGTGCTTACTTTTAAAACATGATTATGCAAAACCAGCCACTTCAGCAGCTCCTGGAAATCCTTTCACGGCACTCAGAAATCAGCAACTACCTGACTCCTCTTCCGACTTCCCTCCCAGCTCTCTTATCCAGCAGAGCCTGGATACTTAACAACATCTTATTGCAAAATGCAGAGGCCACAGGGTCAAGGATAGGGCTGTAGCTCAGAGCTGAACTGACAAGATTTCACAAAAAAAGATACACTTTTCTGCTTTCAAAAATACCTTCCATAGTATACAAAAATACAAAAAACTGACATAATATACCCTCATCCTCTCTATGCGTATGTACTTAAAGGTGTATTCCAAATTATTGTAGAATACATGAATGTGATTTAAGCTCATTTAAGTGACCAGTCATTTTCCCTCGATATGCACCAAAACTGAGGGCTGTTCAGAAATCTGCTCGGAATCTACAAACCACAATTTCCTCTAAGCCATCATGGACTTCTTTCCAGAAAGCAGGCAGTGATTTCCACTGGCACTGAATCAGGTATCAGACACGTGTCGCTCCCTTCACAGGGGAAGCAAGTGACAAGATCACAGCAGGTTTTTGTATTTACAAATTATTAATCCCATGGGTGAAGCATCAGGCACACCTGGGAGCCTGCCTGGCTCCTGGTAGAGATGCGATCACCAGAGACACCAAGTTTAACGCGACAGATGGAGATGTTGTTGAGGCAGCCTTCACTAGGCTCTATGATGTATGTCATGTTACATCCATGAAATCAGTGCCGACATTGTGTCTGTATAACTTGCCATGGTGGGGCAGTGGACACCTGTTAAGGTACAGACCTTCATTTCCTGCTTGCACCCATGAGCAATCAGTGTGTTAACAGGCCTCAGATACTACCACTTTTTTAAAGTAGTAACTACTTCTATAAAGTCTTGTTAATTCCAGTTGCATAAATATGGAGTAGGATATATTCTGCATAAACCAGGATATCAGAAACATAAGTGAACCCCTTCTACCTTGTACTTTTCTCTTTAATTATGAATGATTTTCAATTAAAAAATTAGGAAGATACTGAAATGAACACTCGAGCTGAGATTTAAAATTGGTACATAAACCATGATGGCACAACATATAACACATTAGAACCTTCAGCTGCCCAATAAGCTAAAGTCCAAAACTGTGAATAAAACATAGCTGAACAACCAAAGTTAGGTAAAATACATCATTCAGGTCACTAAAACAAAACATTAAAAGTTTTCTAAAATAATACTCAGATGAATACGACTATGCAGTACAATATGTCCTGTACCTTTCTGCAACTACAAAGGCAAAATAAAGTTTTTGTTCTGGTACATAATACAAAGGCGTTAAACTGTTTGTGTACATCTCAGAGCACTAACAATCTCATGTGGGACAAATTCGCATTACTGAATAGTCATAACTTTCTAAATAAAGGAGAACTTCAGTTTATTGGTAAAGTTATGATTTTTTTAAAAAACATCCCAGGGTGAATTTTCTTTTCAATTAGCAAAACAATCTTCTTATTTCAATCTAGTTCTCCTATCCACATTAGTCTTACTTGAATAAATACTAAAGAAACATTCTGTCGGATTTCCCTTCCAAGTCACCATAAAGTGATTTCAATCTCTGTAAAAAATAAGAAAAAAAAAAGCTGACCTCCTCCATGGAGATTGGTAACTAGTCACCTCGAGGAGCACTGGCCAACAAAGCAGAGCTCCACACAAACACCATGCTCAGGCAACAGACATATGAGAAAGATTTTTAAAAGTGTTATATGATCCCAAACATCCACCAGAGATGCCAGGGCCTGATCTGCAGAATGCCCAAAGTTCTCCGCTGAAGCTGCATGGCTGGAGGATAGGCAATACCTTTGAAAATGAGGACGTTGCTTTAACTCGTCTCACTCATATCCGCTGAACTATCCTCTGAAGGCGTCTATCTCTTTCCATTTCATATACAGGGCTATACCCTAAGTTAGATAGCATAGGAACAACGTGGGGCTGCTGTATCATCTCATTTGAGCCCATTACCTGGAAAGTCCCCCACACATCCCAGTCTAAGGGGGAGGCATTATTTTGTAGAGTTGCTAAAAGGCCTAAGAGTTTTCCAACTTGACAGACATGCTGGGCTCAATCAAACCCTTAAGGCCCAGTTCTCTGTGCCTTTACAACACTGTCCTGTGCTAGGCCTGCTGCCCCAGTCAGAAAATCCCCATTACCACTCTACCAGTGGCCTAAAGAGCTGTACAAATTACTGAATAGCAGCAAGTCCAGCCCCTTATTGTGCGAACTTCTATTCAAACCAAGGTGGGAATACATCAGGCTTTGTATGAGAACTAAGTTAATTTTATATTTTTAAATAAAACTTACAACTCAGACTTTTTTTCTTCTCTGTTTCTTTCCTCTGCCCACATCACATACACCAAGAGCCTAGTTCTTACCCCCTGTTCTAGTCAAGCTAGGTCAGATTGAGTCTACCACACAATTTTAGCAGGCCTCAGTCAGTTCCACTTGTCAACAAATATTTTGGCTCACTGTAACAAACATTTAGTGAATGGCCAAGGGGAATTCTATCAAAGCACACACGATTTATCCTGAAGCCATCAACTGAGGCAAGTTAAGAGCTTGAAATTAGCAGTGCTTTAACTTTTGGCACATGGTTGAATATTCATAACCACATAAAGAGATTCTTTTTAATTTTTATTTTAAAATCACTGTTCACCAAACATCATCCATTTTCTAATAGAACAGGCATCTCCTCCTCCTCCCCAGCTCTCCCAAAAAGCCCCAAATAAAACCCAGCCTGGGTGGAAAAAGCAGGAGGCTAAAAGACTCCATTAATACCAACCAGGTAGCTAAAACAGTATTGATTTACACTTACTGAGAGTCCAGCTCTAAATCTAGTCACTTGGCAATCTTCCTATAATGGCGAGGTCGGCCATTGTTAGCCCTCCCTCTTCCCCATCTCCTCCCACCACGAGCCGGTAACATTAAGCATAATGTGGTTTATAACCCAAACTGACATTTGCATAATAACTAATGGCCATGCGTTGTGATGGCACAAACCTGAGGCATCAAGAAGGTGAAGAGGAAAAAGTGAATATTCTAAACTTGCCTAAATAAAAACATAAATGTATAACAGTGCAAAATTATTTCTGGGTTTGTAAGTAACAAAGTAACACTGAGCAGTGCCCACTTCAAATGATGCTGTAGTGCTACCCACACAATACAATGTAATCTTTTCATTCCTTTGGGGGTCATCTTCAAAGAAGGAATTGTTTTTCCAGCTGA
>NW_009630823.1:66117-69292 GCF_000690535.1 Cariama cristata | reverse complement strand
CTCTTTCACCACCAAACCCCATGCTGCTAAGAACTGAACACTGCTAGCACATATCCCATCCACCAATGCCCCTAAACATCTATCTAAAATATCTTTCAATTATTGAATTAGATTTGCCTCTGACAGCATCATGTCCAAAACCAGGGATATGACTGAAATTTTTATCGCCCCTAGGAAAGATTCACTGACTTAACAATTTTTCCTTCAGGCCCTAAACCTACATGATCTTTCAATTTACCATAGGTCATGTTCCCGGACGTTAGAGCAACATCTGCCTAGTTTGTACCTTAACACAAATGAGTTAAGGAACAATCATTTGTGACCGACCTATCTAGATTCTATTACTGTCAAGTTCAACTGTTCAGAAACCATGAAACAGATCTCTCTAATCCTGAGATTTGTTTAAAAATCATGAAATTAAAAATTTTTAAAAATGGATGGGGATTTGTGCTCCTTATGCAAGTTCAAAGCCTTGAAGCTCACATTTCAAGCTTCACCTGATAACTGGTAAACTTGTTTGCATGTGAAAACTGCACCAATTCTAACCTGAACTGCTTTTTAAAAGCACAGGGCACTTCATTCAGGAACATGTGCCTGTCAGAGAATGAATTATCCCTGTTTTCCTTAAACCTGCTTAATTATCACTGTGCACAAATCTGAAGAAGTCACTTGCACTGAAGCTGGTCTGAATACAACTCTTTGCTCAGGTTAATTGTGTGAGTGCAGATGGTGAAGTTTTTTAACCTCATGACTTGTACTGAAACCTTGACACAGACAAGATCCATAGAACACCTGACAGCCCTGAAAGAACTGAGGGAAAAGGAAACAGTGGAAGCCTCCCAGCTAGGGTATGATGATGCTCTCCTGGGGTCCTGCTGCCCTGGAAGGCTATTTCCAGCTCTGCTACCTTGGGCAGTCCAAGTCGTCTCCCACAAGCTCTCGCTGCTGGGAGCAGAGCCCAGCCCAGAAGACGCACAAGCCCCTCAAAGCCACGTGAACAGCCACACACCTACAGGTTGATTATTCCTGACACAGCATTTCAATTTATACCCATTAGGAAATTGCAGGGCAATTGTTCCAGCATACCTGAAAGTTAAGTAAAACCTTCAAACGCTGTGAGCCTTATGATGAAACTACCAGGATTTGCGTCGTTGGCATCCATTACTTTCCCTGCTGCCCACAGGTTTGCAGCAGCAGAGGATGTGACAGCGACAGCCTTTAACATCTCAGAGATGGCAGCAGCCAGGCTTTGCATTATGATCAAGCTATTCTGTGTTCACAAAGAACATGCTATCTCCTGAGCGCTACACGCAAATGGAAACCACTTCAGTCCTACTGAATATTGTATAAAACATAAATCATTGAATATATGCCATGACCTGCCCGTCTCTTCTACTATGCACTCAGAGAACACAAAAAAAATTCAGAGATTTCACCTTTATTTTAGGAACGGCTCTAAGCAACTCATTTCTTTCCAGACGTTATTATAGGATAAACAATTTCTAATTTTCACAAACCAAGCTATGCATGACAGAGCGGCACTATAAGAAATCAATCAAGTCATGCTATCAATCTCTTATTTTTAAGGGTAGTTTGGCTTGTTCTGTGATACCATTTAAGGCTCAGGTCTGCCCTTGGATGTACTCAAACTATTTGCAGTGTAGGACACTGCACAACCATCCAGAGGCAGAACTGCTTGAAGCTGTAACATAAACTTGAATAGCATAAAAGGGAAACCTGTATAATGCAGACCCTGCTACTGCCTGGCCACACTTGCTGGCCCACTTCACTTGCTGGCCCCATTCCTTTCCCATGCATGACTTAAACTATTTAAGCTCTGAACCTTCAGAAATGTCTTGAATTCAAGCAAAGAGCATGGCGGGTCCAGAACCACAGCATCTCTATAGAGCTAAGTGCGGCAATTTGAAAATATCTCACCTTGAAATTAAATGGGTTTGGATATAATGCAGGGGTTTGTTTTGTGTGTATTTTTAAAAAGGTCATTTCTCTCATACAAGTATTGAAGCAAGCCTTAACAGAAACATTATTACACTGTAAATTGCTTCACCAGTCAAAAGCGGTGAAATATCACCCTCAGACTGCAATCCTCAAACTAAATAGGAACATAAATCAGCATGACTGTTGCTGGTATCATCAAGTCTAGGACACTGGGTGCTCCCACCAGTCTTACTTTCTAACCATTGGCTGCCTTGGTCTCCTTACTGTACAAATTATCCAGAAACGTTAGCACTCTCTGCTGTTCCAATATGATTGGAAGACCCTAAAGGATATTTCTGTATACTGCTTAAGCAAAGGGTTAGCTTTGTGCAGTATCATGTGATCAACAAAAAAATCCCCAAGTACTGCTTGCTTGTGGGTGGTGCAGAGGAACAAGAAGTGACTCACAACTCATAGTGGAAAAATTGGGGGGAAAATGTTTTAAATAGTCAGGAAAGTACAAAATGGCAAACCACAATTATTGGACTTCCCACGCCCTAGGTACTGGGTGGTGGCAAAACCATGTCTTTGCTATGAGTAGACCGATGCCCAAATGTAAATTTGTTAAGTGAAGCAATTGCTGCTTTTTGCTCCATTCTCCTAGTAGAGGGAGGCTCTACATGCCCTGAACCTGCAAAGTCCTAAGGAAACCAAGAAAGAAACTGGAATAACCTACCAAATTCCACTCTGACAAGGAGGAGTCGGGACACACACACACATGACACGACGACCCCAAAAAAGTCTTTGGTGGAGCAAAAGCTATCTATTTTATCTCATTCTTAAGATGCAGAAATAAAAAACACTGAACAAAATCCACACATTTGAGATTAATAGGCTGATATTTATCCATGTGCCACTCTGGTTGCTAAGAGATTTCCTTTCTACAGCACTGTGTTGTATAAACAATAAAGCGTTTTTGTCCACAAAGCAATTGTCTCACCTCACTGAATCAAGAGCCTCTCACTGCCACATCCCTTCTATATTGTTCTAATTACAAACTGTGAGGAAGCACCCTCACACAAAGACAGTATATGGATACGGCTGGGCACGCTATTGTTAAACTTGAGCACATTAAGTATAACGTGGGCTTCCTGCATCATGAGTAGAGTTAGGTGAGAGACTACACATTTTAGCTCAGAAGTCATAGGTATATACGAGTTGACAGGCCAGCTCCTAA
>NW_009630823.1:64591-66098 GCF_000690535.1 Cariama cristata | reverse complement strand
TGTTTTGTGGGGGTGGTGTGTGGTGGGTGGGGGGGGGGGGGGGGGCAACGTGGGGAACCCACCCTGATAGCTACATTGTGGACCTGAACACAACCTAAACAGCAGACAAGAAAAATACTGCTAATTCAGGCCAGTTTCAAACAGCAGTGCTTCAAAACTGGCCCCCAAAACAGAATCTTATTTTCACACTTTTCTTTCTATTGGAAGATAATTCAGAAGATCTGTATGTATTCATTCACACAGAAAAAATACCTACAGTTCACATGCTGCAGTACATCCACTGCAGCCATCTAAACAGTCTCCTAACCTGCTCACTAGAACAGAAGGCAGTGGGTTTCTTAGTGCTTTTCATTGTGTATAGCACTGCCATGGCAGAGAAAAAAAGAGAAAAGGGCAGGGAAATGCTGACTCTCACCCAACCAAAAGATGCACATATGTTAGAGGAAATCTACATGTCATTTAGGAAGCACATGCACCGCTTCTCTGAGCATATGAAGATTATCCAGTCCCCCCTTAGGGGGATTTTACAAAGGCACACAGAAATACTACATACCCAGGTTTCTGTTAAGACAGCTGGCTTCTTGATACGTTCTTGAAAAATTACACTAAAATACAGCCAAAGACAAGAAATCATGGCAGGGACTTATTTCTATGGAGCAGAGTACAAGGTGTCATTTTTAAGGACGTATCCATAGAGCTGCCAAAGTGGCTGGCCTCTTTATCTGTCATTATGCCACAAACCATAACTATTTTGCTTTATACCTTGGAGAGAAACAGTAAGGCTGGAATCACACAGAGGCTCCTGAACTGAACAATGAGCAATGCAGTGCCTACTGAATTTTTCGGATCCTAGTTTGCTGGAGGGTTTTCTGCAGCTAAGACAAATCTACAGCAGAGAAAAACCAGGCTTTGCAATTTCAGTCACATATTTCCCTAACAAAAGAAAGTTGCTAATAACAGATTGTTACAGCTCAATTCTGTAAAACAGCTCACCTTTAGGAAAAAAAGAGAAACACTGAAATACCTTATTTCTGTAACATTATCCCAAAAATGGATGTTTCGGAAGCCAAACGTGTGACACAGTCCCAACACAAACAACAAAAAAAATCTGCCTCCACGCACATCCCTTTTAAGTACATGTATGTAAGGCTAAACTATTATGCTGTTAAACCTATGAGAAAGCTCAGCATTTAACCTCGTATCATGGTTACAAACTATTTTCAACTCACAGACAGTTTGCATATCACGGTAACACAAGTGATTTATCTGGGAAATGAACGCACACCTTCTGCATCATCACTGCAATCAACTAATATCCAATTAAACATTCAACTGCTTTGCAAACCCCACAGCCATGGTTATCAATGCTATTTTACAACGTTAACAAATTACTCCGACAGCTACCAAGTTACATGCAAGAACGAGTTTTGATACTTCAATTGCAAGGTAAGAAAATTAAAACAAAAGAATCCCTGTCAGAATTTGGCACAGATCTAGATACCTTTTT
>NW_009630823.1:36574-64560 GCF_000690535.1 Cariama cristata | reverse complement strand
CTTCCGATCCCGGGATCTTTTCCTGTGTTTTCTTTTTTTCTCAGTTTCTTCATCAGCATTAATTTCTAAATCCCTGTTTTTCTTTAACTGTGATGCTGCGTGAGCCATAATGCATTAAAAATCCTTTACAACAATGCTCCCTTGTAAAAGGTGATTTCCTCGGGCACCTTTAGCCAGCCCTTACAGCAAATGTTCCAGTGATTGGAAGGAAATCTGTGACCAGAGCCAGGAACGCATTCAGGATTCAGAGATCTCACAGAAGCTTGCAGTCACTACAAAAATACATAGTTGCAGATTTCTTTCTATACCTTTCTGTACCTGAATCTTTATAAAACAGTGCAGCCATCGTAATGCATTTAACGTAATGAAAAAGACAGCTGGGACAGAAAAAGCTGTATTATGGCTGTATCCCCTGCCACCAGCTGGAAGTGTCTAAGTGACTCCACTGAAGGGGGAATGCTGAAAAGGAGCGCTTTCTATTAAAAAAATTCCAGAACAATAACATATGCTGTATTGTATTTTCTTCACTAATCCTAAAGCACATTTTTAAAACCTATTAAAAATTGCAGTGTTAATGATGTACATTTCTCAGCTAGTTTTGTATGATAAGCCATTTAACCTATAACGTAAATGGAGCAGCTCCTACTTTAGGTTAACTGCTGATGGTGACAAAAAATAAAATAAAAATTTCTTTCTACCATGGAGACCCTGACTGCATTATGTAGAAAACAATGCATGCATTGCCATATCTTAACAGTGTGTCCTTTATATCCATTTTTTCATTTCCAATACATTTTGTGAGAGAGGATTACAGAAAGCCCTGTTGTCTTTTTTCCTTTTTTTTTTTTTTTAAACATACTTATTACAACACATCATACAGAAAGAAAGATGCAATCACAGTGAGTATATGAAACAAGCATTTAATTCATAGGAGATTTCCTGGCACCGTTCTTTTACGCGGTCAGAAAGGGAAATCAGCACTATTTCCATGTAGTTGGAAATGTACTTTTAGGCTTTTATGTCAAGGCTTGCTTCAATCATCTTACTATTTTTGCTACCTGAGTCCTCAATGACTGCAGCTTTTGAATATTCATTATGGGAGGTAAAATAGCAGCAGTATTAAGGCCTGCAGGAGGATCTTTTACTAGCATGAACACAGAGAAAGCATCTAGTAAATAGAAAGTCATATTTTTTTTCTACACAAATATGAACAATCAGCAGCTTGCCTCGAGATTCCTGTTTTTAACCTTTCCCAGTATTCCTAGTAGTGTACTTCGCAGTAATGAAGATTAGCATTTTAAGGCAGTCTGATTTCTTTCAGATAAGAACCAAAAGTCTCCACAAGTGAAACCAGTGTATTTTACATGATACTAGCGTTTCCAGAAGGAAAAAAAAACCAAACAGAATTTGTTGTAAAAATAACGTTAAATTTAGACAAATCATATTGAATCTTCGGAGTGTAGCATAAAATCCAGAGAGGTCTCATGAGGTTGTAAATATTCCTTCCCTAAACTTGAGAGACATTTTCTGAATCCAGGTTGCTAAGGTCCAGTAACTGACATCCATTCACTGCTTTAGTTTCCACATAACATGGCTAAAAGTAAAATAACCTTTTAAATCTCTAAAACAGAAACTACTTTGAACATGCTGTATGTTGTCCAAAAGGCAGCACATAGTGCACTGTTTGATTACTGTTCACAGGCTAACAAACTACGTTTAAAAAGTTGTTTATTTTGGAATGACTTTGAAGACATGTTCAAGAAGGGAAGACCACAGTTATATGACCTTGGGGACCTCTCTTCCTGACGCAGTAAAATCACAGGTTTCTGTCTGTATCCAAAACTCTCTGTACCTACACACCACCATGTACCTCTCCCTACTCCTCCTCCACATCTGAAAGACTTCTGAAGACTCATATAATGCTGTCTTTGGAAAGTTGTGGAAAGAGGAATGTTGCACTTGGGCAATGCCTGGTTTTGAACCAGAAATAGTAAATTCCAACTTTTCCATGTGCTATAGAAGCTTGAATAAACATATTTCTATTTTTAAAGATGCAAGGAGTACACCCAAAGGACATCCAGAGCATACTTTCAACTGTAAGGCATAGCTGCTAGCAAAGGCCACATTCAGTGTCTGGATTTTGGCCCAGCTCTTCAGTAAAGCACAAGGCAGCAGTGAGAAGACTCCACTGTACCACAGGAGCCCTACTGGAGATGGGAACTGGGCAAAGTTGCTGATTTAAGGGGGCTGGAGAAGGCATCTCAAGAAGGCTGGTGGAGAAACTATCAAGCTTTGGCAGGAAATGGAAGACTGCCTTCTGTCTATTTAAAAAAAGAAGAAAAAAAAAAAAAAGGCAAAGGAAATGCACCCAAGGCTTCACTTTCTAGTTCACAAGCTGCCTGTATGACCTTGGCAGTTATTCTCTCTGAAGCTCAGTTCTTTCGCTGTGAAATAAAGTTGACATTAGTTCCCCTGTCTGATAGAACACAGTTATTAGCAGGAAAGTGCTTAGAAAATACAGCAGGACCAGAACTGAAAATGGATTCAACAAAATTCAACAGAATTGGATCCCTTTTATTCCCAGCACATTTCCATCTGGATTTGGAAGACTCATGAGCCTTTGCCTGAATTCTTCTTATTCGAGTCACAAATTAAGTGAATACTGTTGTCAGTCACCACTTGCTAGCTAATCCTGGGACGTTCCATAAACCTTTTAACCATACTAGCCTGTAATTTATGCCTAAATAACTTTGTTAAATAAAAATACAAATAATGTATTATAAAGTATTATATGTTTAGAATACTTCAAGCATGCCTTTTAAAACGTTGGCACAGAGAATAATATGCACTTATGCAGCTTAAAAGCCCTAACGCCACCTTATGCGCAGGCCATATTCTATGCAGGTAGACAGCAGCCCAAGCTTTTATTACGGAGAATAATTCTAACAAATGAGGAATAATAAGTGAACTCACCCAATCCCCTGAGATACACTTAAGTGCAAGGATTTTATCTGTCAGCCAAGACTGCTTCATCCCAAGTATCTTTTGAGCTAATTAACCAACTGGTCCAAAGATGCAGATGTTTTTATTATGTGGATTACTATCCTTGCTTGAACTGCAGAGTCCAAACTCCTCTTGAATTAGATTTCAGGAAGAAAAAAAGCGCCTTTTCAAGCTAGGATTTTGAGAAATTCTGTCTTTGCTAGTAAAGCAACAGTCAAAAAAAAAAATCTTTGTGGTTGGAGCAATACTATGGAGATTTTGTGTAGCTTGCAGGCTGGAATAGTCTCAAACAGAAAAGAGGTAAGTAAACAAACAAAAAAGGTGTGAGTAAAAGATTCAGAGCCCTGTGGAAAAGAAACTGTGTATGTACAACTTCTGCTTTTGGGGAAATGGTGAACCGGTATCATTCACTGGAAGGTGATAGGGCACTGCCAGACAAATGTTGGACAAAATGTGAAGGTTTTCGTGCCAGATATGTCATAACTCACTTCAAGGGAATTAGGTACTGGAAAACTTCATTAAATGCTTCTTTTCAGACTTCAGTAAAATAATTAAGCTATTTGATTTCACCCTTAATTACAAAGTTAATGAAATGCCAATGAGTGTTTCAGCACAATCCATATAGGGTCCTGATAAAGTTATGAAGAATGATAAACTGTATCTTACCTGAACAATGGGAAATTTACACTTTCTAATAGCATAAGGATAATGTCTACTTAGCTTCTCTACTCACAAAGTTGTAACGATGGCTGGGAAGCGATTTTACCAACTTGAAAGTTAAGAGTGTCATTTGGTTTAGTTTAAGCTGCTAGTCCCACCGTTAAAACTAGCTTCAAGAGAAACTGCAAAACAGCATTAGCACACAACATTGAGATAGATCTTGAAAAACCACAAGAAGTTATATGGAAGGGAAAAAGTGTTTGCAATCTAAGTATTGGAGTTAATTTATCAATTAGACAGCAGCTTATGGAGCAAAGATGGTACCATCACTTTTACATTTATTTTAAATAATAATGCAGCACAGGAGAAAAAAAAAAGAGAATCATGAAAATGCTGGTTTACTATGAACATGCTAAAAAATAGATTTATGAAAACCTAAGCTCTTTTAGGGAAGATGGAACACTATAGAAACATTCAATATTTACACTACTTAGATCACTATGGATCAAAAAAGGCTTATAATCACACACAGTGCTAGAAGGTCACTATGACAACTCTTACTGGTAAACAAAGTATGTTTATATTTTCCCAAAGATCAAAAGAAGCGTTATAGGTAGAATAGAAAGAGCAGAGAGCAAAGGAAAGGAAAACACATGAAGAAAAATAGAGCCAGTTCTTGTTAGGTTACTCTTAAATTCTTAATTTCTGAGTTATCTGATACAGAATAAATGATAAAAGGGGGAAGGGGAGTTTATCTTTCTGCCGCTCCAGCCCTGATCTGGACTGCTTTGTTGAGAAAATCAATGAAAGTGAGAAGAAAAAGAGAAGAAAGAACAAGACATACTAGAAATAAGGGCAATATCGATTTACCAGTTCATGAAAATAACACTTTAGGAGAAGACTAAAGCAGAAGAAACAAGAGTTTTAGTTTAAAAAAAAAATGCTATGTGAAACTTAGTTAACTCATGAAAGAATCCTTCAGAAGAGTCTCATAAGATTTGTCTGCTCACATGTTAGACTAACAGGCCTTGTGTCTCAAAAACAAATGAAAAACCAAACCAAACAAACAAGATTAAAAGCTTATTTAGCATCTAGTTTTACTTTTATCTCCTTTTCACATATCTGATGTCAGGGCAGGATGGATCTGCCTCCATACATGCAGAAAATCGAGGTCACTAAGAAGCAAATTAATGGAAAATAAGAAAAGTTAAGGCTTGTTCTGCCCTTTTGTTTTGTTGCACTGAGTTTCCCCCACCACCTGCCTCTCCTAGCAGAATTCTGCTTTGGCAATAACAATCCCAGAGAAACTCTGAGGAAACACGACAGAGTCAGAAAGGGATGCATGCGCTACACAGAGAGAAGGGAAATATTTAAATTACATTTTATAGATCACTTTTACAGTGCTTACCTCTTAACTTCTTTCAACTTACAGTATAAAATTTGGGATTTTATTGAATTATATTTTATTTCTTATTTAACTTCTTTAGGGCACAACAGTTTAAAAAAAAGCTTTGGAAATTACACAAATTCAGGGATGCAGTGATAACGGCCAGATATTTGAAGCTGAGAGCATTTGTACTGTCCTAGCAAGAGGTTTACTGCTTTTTAAATGACCCTGCTGTCCTCACTGGATACGTAAGTAGATATGGTAAAAATTGTCAATGTAAAAAAAACCCAAACCACCAAAACACCACACCAAAAACACACAACCAAAAAAAAAAAACCCACCCCAAAACGAAAAAACAATCATCCCACCCCAAAAAACTCCAAATCCCCAAACCCACCCAAACAGAAAACAGTCATGGAATGTACTTTTCACTAAGCACTCCCTAGGCACATCACCTGCCTTCTGAACTCAAACCAGCTCAAAGCAGCAGCCACATTCAAGTTCACAGAATTAAGTGCAAAATTACTATTCCTCTATGCAAGGATGACACAGTTTGGCTTAACTGATGAAGTTATACCTCCTGCAGTCCAGCATACTCCCAACACGAGGATGGCTGACAAGTCTGTGAATTTGTCACTAAATTCCAGTTTGAGGCACGACGTTTAAAGAAAACAGCTACTGATTTTGGTTCTCCTTTAAGACTTACATTGTAAATCCCGACAGTTCAAAAGCCGACTCAAGGCTCACTCAACCTATAGCCTCAGAGGCAGAGAAAATGGGACAATAAATCTTCAGCTGTCCCAGACCATGACGCAGGCATGGTCAATCTGCCTGCAAACAAACTCAGAGAGGGAAACAAGGCATTCATGCACCAGCAGAGGAGAAAGTGTAACTATAGAAGACCGCAGAGTACCCAGGACCTGGAGATTATCATCCCTGACTTTCAAATAGGATAATTCTGTTTGAGGTCTATACAAAGAAAGTGAGCTAAAAGTGACAAATTAATATTAACTATTCCGTGAAGATGGTGTAAAGAGTTTCATCTCTGACTGATAACGAACTAAGAAAAAGATACTGGTGTATCTTATTTATAGAGGCACACTAACTGGAAGATAGATTTTAAGGGGGTTTGTGGATGGAATTGCTGAGGAGCCCAGGAAATATAGACAATGCAAGGAACGCGGGAAGAGTAAGATATGTAATCGCTAAATTGTTGCTGAGCAGACACACAAAAAACTTTCTTCCTATTCTTCCTCCACCAACAAGAATGTTGCTAAAAACCTGCATTTACCGGGAACCACTAAAATTATATAAACATTCACTTTTAGAGAATGTTTTTCTATGTTTTTCCCTGCAATTCAAATAACAGACTACAATCAAGACTGAAATTCACATACAGAGCGTTGGTGTCTTAGGGACGCTGACAAAGATCACTCTATGAAACGGTAGTAAATTGGCTTCAAACATGTTAACAGGTGGAAGTTGTATCTGGGACTGATACTAGATCACAATTAGTGACATATTTTTCAACCCTTGTTTGGAACTACTCAGTAATGTTCTGAAACCTTACATTCAGTATATCAACATTCCCTAGATTCCTAGTTTCATAGTTACTCTCTGCCTACTCCATCGTGCTCTCCCAGTTTTGCTACTGCAAGCCTCAGTACAACAGGGGGACCAGGAGGTCAGTGGGACGGTGCTACGTGGTATCAGACAGAGTTTTGATCTGGGAATTGTTAGATGCCTCTGCAAATTACAACCACACAGGCAGCAAAATCTACACCAGCATACAGGATTAAGTGCAAAAGTAGGCTTTATATCAGTTTTGCACTCCCACACATGTAACTTGAACACTGCCTGTGATATAATGGGAAGATCTATCCCTCCTCAGTGAGCTTCAAAAAAGAAATGCAAAAAACCATTCATCAGGATTTTATGGTTCAGCTACAAACTTCAGCCTGAGTGGACAATTAATCACTGCTGCATCTGTTAACTTCTGCTCCAACACAGGAAAGCGATAGCCAATTTGCTAATACATCCAGTGAACATTGAGCCTGTGGAGGGGTTTCCTTCAACATAACAAAAGCAGATATCAAGGAGATCCTTGTGAGGCTTTCAGAAGCACCTCTGCCCAGGTCATCCAGTCCCCAAACAGATACAAGAGGAGTTATTCCCTGTTCATCTCACATGGAAAACCCCCCATCTCAGACTGGTTTAAAAATAACCCGAAACAGCAGCAGGAAATGTCTTTGTGGTATTTCAAGTTACTCAGCAACAGGTCCCTGCCTGCTGTCCCTTTTTTGGAACAGTAGCAGTCTCGTAATAATAAAAGCTATGGAAAAAGCCATACCACTGCAGAACTGCGATACCTGCAAAGGTGTCAATAACTGAATCTGCTTAAGCAAATGAAGCTGCTAAACAAAGGATGGGATAGGACCAACAGTCATGAATAGATACAATACCTTTGCCTGTAATTAACAGATCATTTTCCAGTGCCCTTTAATTAGTGTCCTTTGATTTTTGTTAGGTTTCAGTCAAAAATATATACTTTAGGCTAAAAGAAATTTTGACTAAGCAAGTCTCCACATAAATCATTGCGCAATGTGTATCCAGGGCTAGTAAGCCCCTTTGCCTTAGGAAGATACTGTGATCACAAAAATATTATTTTACCTTCCCTACCATGACACAGGCACAAAAGGAGAAATATGTATAATTTTGGACAAAGGCAGCGCTTGATCGCCTTATGAAATAGGTTATTTCCTCCACCCGCCTTCAACTGCAGGGAGCTGCACTAAGTGACCCAGTGCCCATATATTCTCCTGTTGCCAAGCTCTGCACATCAAGAGCAACTTACTTGTTTTATTTTGAAATAAAAAGTCGCTGAATAAGTGTAACAAAGGACCCATCTGCAAAGGTCACAAGAAAGGCTTTCTTTGAAGTTTCCAGCATTTCCCAGTTGCCCTAAGACTTTCAACTGTATAATTTTTTGTTGAATTTCTGCAGTGCAAAAATACAGAAAGTACACAAAAGGAAGAAAAATGGTTCCTTGATTTGTTTTGTATGTTAGGTATTTTTCATTTTTAATTTCTCTCAACTACTTTCATATGCAAAAAATCTACTACTAACATGCAATATTCCTAAGACAAGGAGAACAGGTACATGTGAGCCAACAAAGAGTGCTGCAGTTTCAGTTCCTTCCCTGTTCAGTGCCACACATGCATGCTGGACTTGAGCCCCCTCAACAAGTACAGAAGACATATTTACTAACTCCGACTTTAATCGCAAACTTCCCTTTTTAGCAAAAGTAAGTACGGGATCTTCTGTGAAGACCCTAGTTCCTATATTAAGTTTAAGGAAATGTTTAAAATGAAAATACAAACGCAAAAAAATAATCCCCAATCCACTCCAGCGTAAGAAAGTCATTTAATTAGACTCCTTAATTATTCATTATTCCTTTTCCTATGTTCAAATGACCGTCTTTGTCTCATTCCCAAAGGATCCTCGCCATAATTAAGTCAGGGAATCATTAACATCTGAACATGCTGCCTGACTAAGATTTCAGCACTGTAAGTGTTCTGCATGCTCTATGCAGCAGTGACTTGACTTTTATATGAAAAAAGCAGAATCATTAACAATCAATAACAAGAAGTAGAAGGTTATCAAATTCATATTTTTCAGGTGGCACTTTTGTCATTTTCCCAAAAGTAAATTCATATACCAGTCATAAAATCTACAAGTTCACACTTAAAACAATGGCATGTGAAAATTCTCAGTTCTCTGAAAATAATAACCAATATCAAAGATCATTCAGGGTCATTTTAGAAACAGAGATTTACATTTTATTTGGGGGAAAAAAGCGCTATTACAATTTCTGTGCTAAAACCCTGCTGGAACAAACTCTTGGAGCAAGAAAGATAACTACCAAAGACTGATCAAAATAAAAAAAAATTCACTGCCACTACAAAAATTCAGAATTGTTGTTTATGCATAAATTTCACATAAAGCTATTTACGTCCACAGGAGGCCAAATTCTTCTTTGGCCTGGTAAAAGCAAGCTAGCATATGAAAAAAAAAACCACTTACCTGTATAATAATGATAATTATCACAGAATAGGTGCATTGATGTGCTGCATGAAAACCCAGGTAATATTGGTGTCCTATTCAGAACAACATAGTAAGAGGCAATTCCTGCCTTTATCTGTTTGTTAGCTAAATACACAGTATACAGGGGTGAGGAGGAACGTATTACTCTTGCTTTAGAGAGGGGTAACTGCAAATTGGAGATAATGAGGTTGTAAAGGAGGTTGTTTTGTTTGTATTGTATGGTAAACTGAACATAAGTTGACAGAAGGCAAATATTGTACTGGGGATGTAAAAACAGAAGTAAGAGCCTTGAAGACATAGGAAAGAAACCTTTGTCTCCTACACAGCTTTGCTTGGGTCTCAGCTAGAACAGTGTGTCCTATTTCAGGCACTAAATTTCTAGGAAAAATTGTCAGCTGGAGATGTGAAGAATTTATTGCTTTAACTCTGAAATCACTCTTCTTCACAAAACAATGCTGAATGCTTCTCTGAATCTGTGGTTACTAATAAACGGTTTTGGACATGCATATTCACACACACTTAGCAAAGACAAATACCAGTCACCACTGCAATCTTGCTCACTTGCCTGCTTCCTCCTGCCCTGCTTTTTCTTTTTCCCCCAAAACAGGCAAACCCATATGATTGGATGAAAATCAGCATAAGAATTAAAGGTGATTTTCAAAAAATTATTATTCTTGTGTTTTGTTTTAAAGTAGTAGTTTGTGGAGGGGTTGGGAAGGAGGAAGGTTGCATGGAAGTTCTGCTCAGAGATAAATGCATTGTTCCTCTTCTAAGGAGAGCATAGATTCTACCTAAAATATTTGATGAACCTACGCTTTAAATAATCAGTACGACATAGAGCAGAAGATAAGAAAACATAGAAGAACTGTCACCCTAGAACAGAAGTGGAACAGCTTAAAGGTTACTATAAATAGGTACATAACAAGGTGAAATCCATGCAGCTCATGTTAGGACACTTGAATTACATAGGCCTAAGATAAAATTCCAGCCACTATAGTTTTTTGGGGGTTTGGATGGTTTTGTTTTGGTGTTTGGTTTGGTTTTTTTGAGACCTCCTGGAAAACAGGCAGGATACCAAAAGACTGTTGAATGGCAAATATGGTACTAAACTTGAAAGAACAAGGTGGGGAAAGAAAACCTGAAAGAACAGGAGATAACGAAATTGTACACTGGTCCAGTTAACTTCCAGTCTTAGAAAACTCCTGTATCAAAGAATTTGTCATCACCCAGAAGGTAATGGGATGAACTACAGTCAATCTGGATTTGTCAAGAGGAAAATGTATAAAATTGATCTATTTTTGTTTCAAGAAAGAGTGACAGGTGTTGAAGACAGGATAAAGGCAATACTTGTACCTGACATTCTCATAAGCAAGGTAAGGGACATATGTTGATGAAAAGGTTGTTAAATTAATCCAGGAGGGATCTGGTAACTGAACTCAGGAATGAGATATTAACATTCCTTCTCAAAATGAATCGATGTTCTGCAAGAGTCTGTCCTGGCTTTGCTTCTCTCCAGTGTTATCATTAATGACTTGGACAACAGAGAAGAAAGTTTGTTACCAATGCAGACAACAGGAAGTTACAAGTGTGTGCATGTTAAGGGGTGAAATTTTAGATCAAAATTGTAAGTAAGACCAAAGGAATGGTTTGGGGAAAAAACAACCCAAAACAAAACAGATGAATGTCAGTGAGAATGATAATTAGGAAAAAAAAACATTTGTGCAGGCTAGGAAACAAGTAAAGCCTGTTCTTCAGCAGGGTCTGCAGGGCATAAAACATTGCAAGTTCAACACGGGACAAAAGACAAGCAGCACAGTAGAGTGTAGAAGTATATCCTGCACAATAAAACAATCTTTTTCTCTTCTATTCAGCATTTGCAAAGCTGCAGGCATACTGTGACTATTCTGCTTCCAGAAAGATATGAATATTTGGAAAACAATGAGAGCAATCAGAAGTCTGTAAAACACAACCTCATTTAGCCTAAAGAAATGATGACTGACAGAACATGGCAACAGTCCTCAAGTCCATCAAAGCCTGCCAAAATACAGAAGGAAATAGTCTGTTCTCCACTGTTACTATGGATAGTAATAGAAGTAAAACGTTTAAATTGCAGCAACACAGATTTGGGTAAGATACTATGAAAGTTTTTAACAATAGAATAACTAAGCTCCGCAACAGAATGCAAGAGAAACTTGGCAACTTCACCATTGATCTTTAGGAAAGACATATAGAATCCATACTACTACAGAGGCTCATGAAAGTCAGCAGGACACTACAAAAGCAAGAACACACATGTGCATAGCTTCTTTTGCAGAAGTCAAGTGCTGAACACTATCAAAATGGTTCATGTAATACTTCCAGAGTTGGGAAATTGGTAATACGACCTGTTCTTAAAAAAAGAAAAAAAAAGAACACCCAAACACACACAAAAGCTGCCCTGATTCTGTGTATTGTGGTTCAGATAGCCCCCTAAATAGCACTGTGAATCAAGACATGCCTATGTCCCAGAAAAACACAATCTACATAATGCAGCTTAATACAGAAGTGAACATTAGAAGACTAATGCATAAGTACTTGTCTAAAACATAAAAATACCAACTCCATTATCAAATGTATAAATGTTTGAAGAAACTAAAAACTCCTGTCTCCCTGCCCACTTGTCAGACTAGAAATCTGAAGGAACTAAATGGTAGATATTTACAAGGCTAGCTACCTGGCTATTTACAGACAAAAATCTTTGCAATATAAAATTCTAACTATGATCAGAACAGAAACTTTCCAGCTTTTCCCTTCTAAAATGCATATTTGGATCCATTTGGCAATAGTTATGTCGGTGACACTCATGACCATCCTATGATTGCTGTACCAAGAGGACCACAGGCAACCCAGCTTCCAAAAAGTCTGTTCTTAATTCAGCCTTACTGCAACAGCACAAATCTATTTTATTGATTTCAGTGTTATATGCTTTAATAAGATTGGACAGTTAGAAATATATTTTCAGTTCCTAACATAAAAATCTATGACTGTTAGCATGCTTCACGTTATCAGAAGGATTTGCTGTAGATACCAGAGCTCCAAATGAAGATCCAAATCAAAAGAGAATAGCGATGTGTCTGAATTATTCTGGTGAGTTCAAAAGTCTTAAAAATGTATTTCTCAGTGTATCTAAAATAGAATTTAAAAAATCTACAATTAGTTCATGGGTTTAAAAATGAAGCGGAATTAAACACAATAAACTATGTAGAAACATACAATGTGCTGAGAAGTCTCTAAATTACAGGCATATTACAGAGGTCTACTCTAAAGAAAGCGGTGGAAGTCCATTACTTGTCCATTTAAAACTGAGCTAAAAGAATACAGAAAAGAATGGTAAAGAACAATTCTGCATTGTCAGGATAATGGCGAAGATGATTTAATAGGCTTTTTCCATCTCCTATCTTATCATCATAATTTGATTACTTCTGTGAGTAGAAGTCCTAGGCACGGTTTTTTTTCTTACACAACAAGATGTTCTGTTCTACTGCACACACAAAATTGCAATTTTTATATGGACTCTTTATAGAGACTGCAACATTATTGGCGTTAAATTGCAAAAGCACTACGTAAAAATACAGCTTTTGAGAGATACCAGAGTAATTAATAATGTGTCTCTTCTAAATATGTATTACCTAACTTATATAAGTAGGGAAAAAAAATTGAAGTTTAATTTGTAGCCTTAGAGCTGCTTTCTAGTGTTATAGTATATATTCTGGAGGGTATCTGCAGGCCGCATGAAGACAGGCTAACTAACATGCAAATTATAGAGGCCACAATCCAGTACAAATGGAGCTTGAGTAGCTGTGTAGTTTGGCAGAGGCAACGGGTATAGTGATAATGAAAAACAAGTTTCGGATTGCATCACAAGAACTGTGTGTTTGTGAACAGTAAATGAACAATATAGATACTATTCAGTGAAAAAAAAAAAAAGCAGCACTAATCAGAATCAGCTAGTTCGCGTAGACTTCCAGTGCGTAGGCTGAATAATTGTCTCATCATGATAATAGCCTTCATGATAACCATGATCTCACCACTGCACTCAAAGATCCAAAATGCTGCCGGTGCTCTTACACCCACAACAAGGCATACTCAGTCTTTGCATTTGAAGAAAATCCTACTCTGCAGCTTCAACCCTTGGCTGTTAATTGCAGGCAGGGTGTAATCTTGCTATTTTTCATACATTTGCTTTTAAATCACAAAACCTATAGATTTTTCTTTGTGGATAGAAAAGCATAAACTGGAATTCCTGTTGTTATGAAGGTACCTCCCATTACACTATTAATTCAAAACAAATAGCAGAGTTAGCAGCAGTAATAAAAACTAGCAGTAAGCACCTCACAAATAAAATAAAAATTGAGATGCTGTTTATTTTCTGTAGCTCATTTTTTCCTCCTACTTTCTGCTTCACAAAAGCAGCAGGTTACCGTGTATTCTGCACTAGGATCAGGGCATAAAACATGCCTTTTGCCACCATTTCCCCCTCTCTCCTATCCTACTGGAAGCCTGGAGCCAACTATTTTTAAGTGTAGTTATGTTGTTTTCTCTAGTTTAACAAAGCAGTGAAAGTTAACATCAGCCACAGGTCTGGTTAAGTGTGTAAACCCAGGCACACAGGAAGCGAGCATTCACCAGTGTTCCATCAACAACATTCAAGGCAAAATCCAAGGTATGCAAAGGAAAGGCAGGTGACAGTTTTCCATTCCTGATGGATAGGCAGGAAGAGCACCCATGCTGCGGTGTATTCACACTACATCCTGACACATGGTCTGTCTTTGTCTCTTCTAAAATGGGGTGGAAACTACTGTCTCCTTGATAAATGTCTTACAAACAGCATACCCACATAATTGAAGCATCTCTCTTTTTGCCTTAGTAAGACACTCATCTATTTAGTGGCATAGTG
This sequence comes from Cariama cristata, assembly GCF_000690535.1. Taxonomy (NCBI): domain Eukaryota; kingdom Metazoa; phylum Chordata; class Aves; order Cariamiformes; family Cariamidae; genus Cariama; species Cariama cristata. The sequence continues at coordinate 50,470 of NW_009630823.1, read as the reverse complement.
ACTGAGTTCACACATAAGGATGGGCCAAGGAAGAGAGAAGGGCTTTAACTTGCAACAACTTAAAAGCACCGTACAAGATATTTTCATCAGTACGAACTGGTGTCAGGGAAGGCTGTGGACTACTGCTAGCTGCATTTCTACCCTCCAGCCTCATTCACACCTGTTTTAAGCACTGGCTAGTCAGTGTCACCCTCCAAAACGTTACAAAAGTATGTCTATTCTTTTTAGCTTTTACAGCACATGAAGTCTTACAAGGCACAGTCTTATTACAGAAGAGAACAGCTGCCACGGCATCAGCATGCGCCAGTTCCTGGAAGGCTGCTGGAGCCAGCTCTGGGTCAGCCCGACCTCCTTGACAAAGGCTGGCCACTGCCAATCGTCTACAGAAAAAACAAGAAAAGCTCTTTGGCAGCTTGTCACCGTGCTGTCTGGAGTATGGGCAGGCCTGCCAGTACATGAAAGAAATAGAAGCCACTCTGAAGGGCACAGTTTTATCCTTAAAAAAAAAAATTATTACTATATAAATTACATCTTCAGTTGGATGTGCATGTTAATTCATTCCACATGTATTACAGGTAAGCGGTCCAAAATCCCACATAATTTTTCTAATTTAAACAAGTTCCTCCCTGAAAAGTAGAGTTGATTAGGTCTGATTTTCTGTATCACGTTTGGATCATGTCTCCATATTCTTCCTTGCACAACAACTTTAGGTCCTCACCATTTCTTTTAGGCTACTGCCACAGCCCCCTTGCTGGTCCCTTCCAACCCTTCCCTGGTTGCCAGTTTGCCCACCTTCGCTACGCCTCCAGTTTCTTTCCCACATCACTAAACCCCTGTGGCACCCAGTCCTCCTCCACGTTCCCTATGGCTCTCAAAATGCTTTTTATGACTGTGTAACCTTCATTTCCTTAGGAAACTAGAGTTAAACTAAACACGCACACAAACTGAAAAGCAAAGGCATCACAGAAAACAATAGATATTTTGTCAAAAAAGAACTTTTTCTCTCTACTTCAATGCTTCACCATCACCTAAGCACAATAACAGCAGTATTAGGAACAGTTTGTGGAATAATGGCTCTCTGCATATTTTTTTTTAATTATTTAGCCCAATAATACGTAAACTGGAAGATGAATTTTCAATTTCTTGCTTGGGTAACCTTCAGGATCACACTAAGTCAGGATGCAGCCCTCAAAGTTCTCCTTCAGTCAGCAGATTTTTGGACAGATCTTTATTCTCTCAGTGGAGCAACTTTTATTTGCTATGTTACAAGTCCTAAGTATGAGAAGTAACTTATTGGATGCCAAAACTGGAAAGGTTCAAAGGGAATTTTGAAGCCAAAACCTATGGAGATTCAGAATAATGCAATCTCTCTTGTATAGGAAAAACCCAACTTATCAATACAGTCATCATTATCAGGCCATATGATGAACCTGATAAAAAAAAACCCAACACACTACCTACAAAATGCACTCGTTCCACGTTCTACTGCTCTCCAAATGGAAGTTGTGGAAACAGACGATCACTGCCTTTAGTACATCAGCAAAAAGTGCACTTAAGTCAAATGACGGAAGATTTTAATCAATCAGAACTAGCAAAACATCTCTCCCTGACCCAGAAGAAGAAAATAAGGATAGCCTATATTGCTTCTTGTGATGTTTTTCTATGTGATGTTTTGACATGTCAAAACCATTTAAAGAATTTTTGATAACAGCTTGGGTTTTTTTTTAAAAAAAGAACACCATATGCAAGAGACCCCATCGTGCAAAGGGGATTCCTATAGGAATACTTAAAGAATCTTTAAAGCTCCACAGTGGGGTATTTAATAAGTAGTAGCGGTTTTTAAGCTCCAAGCCCAAATCAAAGATGCTCTTCACCTCTGTTAGCAGACTTGATAATACTTGGATAAGGAGAACATCAAACTGATAGACCGAGCTTTGGTGAGTAGTGACCCAAATATATTGATAAGATTATTGAACATAGCTATTTTTAAAATGCTAGGTGAGGACACAGCTTATTATCCCAGCAATCTGATCCAGGAACATAAACCTAGAATTCTCTGGAATTTTCTTCTCCAAAGTGGTAAAATACTTTTGCTTCTTTCGTATTTGTTAGCATTTCAAATAATTTACTAGGAAAAAAAATAATCTTATAAAGCCATGCTCTCTGGACAGTTTTTGATAACCCTATGCAAAAATCTGGCAAGTAAAAGAATTACAGTTTTGGAGAACTATTTAGAAATTTGGACTCTCAATGGAAGGTTTTATGAGTGGTAAACTTTGAGGCTTGTGCTATCCCTTTGTGCAAAATCTAGACCTTTAAGTCACGGGAGAGCAAGAAACAGCTAGCTAGTGCTTTTGTCTAAATTTCCTTTCCAAGAAAGCAAGCAGGAACCATGTTCAAATGGTTTACAGTCCATCTACATGTCTGTACCTAGTGCATCCTGGCCTTTAGAAAGGCCTGGCCAAGAGGCAACACTACTCTCAGGGATTTAAACAGGATTTTGCCCCTCTGAAAATGACACTTGGTCCATTTCTACCTGACTTTGGGAAAAGTATAAGTTACATTAAAGGCAAACAGAGTTTAAGTTGGAGGCTGAGGTTTGGGTTTTGTTTGTTTGTTTTTGTGGGTTTGGTTGGGTTTTGTTTTTTAACTGGGGAAGATGCTGCAAAACCAGGGTTGGAGAAGCAATAAGCCAGAAAAGATGACCTTGGTATACTTGCTGCCACTTGGCAGCTCTAAGATTAGGATTGGAAGTAATAAAGACAAACTTCTCTAGCATCTCATGGGAGTTTCGCAGCAAAAATAGCAGAGGACCACCATGGGCATAAGAAACCAGGTACTCCCTTTTTTTTGGTCCATTTTTCTAGAAGGGATGGCAACCTCCAGTCCTTTCCATGGAAAGGAAGCCTGATGTTGATGCAGTGCTTTGGCTTAGGTATCTGACAAGCATTTTCAAGGTCTATGGTTATGATGAATTGCATGAATTGACATCTGTTTGATCCAAAGTGACAGACCCAACTATACAGAAATTAAGCAAGCAAGTAAGTCTGGAAGCAGAAATTGCTTTTGGAACCACAGGTACCTTCTGCATTTACAACTGCACAGCAGTAAGATCCACAATTCAACTGTACCTTGGTCATGGAAACAGCATTTCCTTTAAATTGTATAAAAACACCAATGATTCATTCCATGCTCATCTTCTCCACGTCAGGCATGATCATTCCCCTTTATCATATTCCCTTCTAATTCATTCCTCTCCGAGTTGTAGAGACCTACTCTATTTAATTTCCTCTCATACAAGAAGCAAGTCTTTTGCCATTCTTTTAATCTATTCTCATTTCACTTTCTTTTGGTGAGCAGATATGGGGTGACGGAACAACAGAAGCTCTTCTCAATGCAAGAATATTGCAAATTAATAAAGGAATATAATTTTGTTTTCTGTTCTGTTCCGAATTATTCCCAATATTATTTACCTTTTTGATCATGCTATAGCTTACAACTATTAAGGAGGTGCCTGCATGTTCTAAGTTGTTGGTACTAAACAAAGAAGTAAAGAAATCCAAAACGCCAAGGCTCTGTTCAAATATTGAAATGTACAAAATGAAGGAAGATATCCATTAATCTTGCCCAGTCCCCCTTCCAGTAAGGAAGAATTATATGTTTACATTTCACCTTCTTTATACAGTTATTTGAATGACAATCTCATTTCTCCCCAAAAACTGCAATGTAATTTCCAGTAGCACTCAAACTCCGCAAAGGATATGAAATTGCTGGAAATCTTTCTATACTTTTATGCACAAAGGATACAATTCTGATCTCACTATATGGGTGTACAAACTAGGAGTCATTCTACTGCAGCCAATGAAGTAATGTCCCAGTAACCAATACAAAGTAAAGCAAAGCAAGCCTAAAAGGATGTTCTCAGAAATGCCATCAAGTCAAGAAAGAAGTCATCTGCAAATGGCAGTACAGAAGAAAGGCTGAGCAACAGACAAATGAATGCTCATTTATTTCTGGATAAGACTGAGTTGGAGTTTCTGGAAATAAAATAACAGAAGCTAGTAACATCCTGGCAGAGGCATGAACAACAAGATATTCTGTGATCCAGGGGTTTGGCAGCATCCCAATAAGGAGCTGGAACTTGCTTGTATTGTTAAAACCAACAGTTAAATACAACCCAGCTGGAAAGTCACCTTCAAGTTTAAAAGACTTTTCCCAATGATCTGCTGAAACAAGCAGCAGGGCGCAACATGTCTAAAGAGCAGGGGTTAAGCATTTCAAAAGTGATAAACTTTGGCCTCTACTCTACAAACAATCCCCTAGCTTTCCAATAATCTGACTTCTTGATGACTGAGCATAAAAATCATTCTGAGCTGCTTCCAGAGACTTATGGTAAGTTGCTGCAGTTCTATGTTAATGGCATCCTGCATTCTTGACCGGCTATTTTCTTAAGGTTTGAGATCTATCTTTTCATAACTGCAAAAACCAAAGCTAATTGATGCCAATACCATTTAAAAAAAAAGTGAAAACAGAAAAGGTTGGAGACTAATTATTGGAAAAAACATAGCACAGGATAACTGAGTAGGACCTTCCTTGCTTAAAATCATCTAAGTCTTTATCAACATAAGAGACAAACCCAAACTAACTACTGCTTTGGCTGACTTTTAGCTATTACAACAACAACTATTTTTTTGTTGTTACAGTTTTACGCAGTCACTCCTGATTTGACAGTACTTGTGTCTCTACCTGATGACTGCTGAGCTTACAACTTAGGTCTTCTCTCAGGTATAAAAGAGAAGTCATTCCTTGCAATTACACTCCAATCTGTCTGAACCCAGGTACTTCGCTTCTGCCTTCTCCAGTATGCATAATTTCCACAAGCCTAACTCTAGTCATCATGGATCACAAGATAAAACAAACTTCAGCTCCATATTCAGAATTAAAAAATCCAACTCAGAGTTTATTCACTTTGTCAAAACAAGAAATACAGATATTGTGATCGCTGGGATTTCAAACTCCCTTCATAAAAGAGCACTGTAGCGAGAAGTGCATAAAACCAATTCTCTCCTGCACAAATTTCAAGGCAGTATTTTAGGTTGGGTTGCTTGGTTGGTTTATTATTATTAAAACAAACTCACCCAGCCTGGACTAGCAAGAGTAATGGTGCCATGCTCTACTGATATTTTAAATTTTTCTCAAGGAAGTTCTGAATAACCTAAAGCCTCATTTCTTATCTTCTTTTTGGCAGGGAATAAAGTTATAGCACAAGTGCAAGTCCAGGCAGCAGAGACATTAATAAATGCAGACAGCCTAGTGACTATCACTATCTTATCTGCATACGATAATGAAAAAGGCTGACTTGACCCCATCCTCTGGAGTATTTGACTTTTCAGGTCACTTGTTTGTCAGTGATGAAACTACTGCTGCTAGGACCAGAAAGTGAACACTGGGGGTCTTAAAATTAAAAAGTGAGATGAAGTTCCCCCAAAGGACAAGTCCTCATTTTTCAAGGATATACCAAATGCTCATGCAAAGCCGTAAGAGTAGAGATTAGGTTTCAACATAGCCACTCAAAACCCGGCCCTAAGCAGAACGTTTCTTCCCCTTTTGGATCACACTGTTTTTAGGACATGCTGTTCACATTGGCAACTGCCAAGGGGTTGTGTCATACCTGGCACAGATAAAGCCATAGGCAAATAGTCAAGGCCATGTAAGAAGGGAGAGGAGGCAGAGAAGGGAGTCAAACACATCAGAATGTGCCCTATGGGCATACTCACTGAAGAACTACATTAACAAAATATTTCCAGTTGGTCCTGTAGATTAACCAAAAAATAAGTAATTCAGTGTAATTTGTGAGTGAATCTGATAAAAAAATCAGAACTGTTTTTACCACACAATGTTCAAAAAGAAGGATACGGTAAAGTTACATATCATACAGACTACCTTCTATTAATATAGATTTCAAGATACCTGTGATCAAAAGAGACTTTTCACTTTGATTGTTCACATTATTATGACATCTGGCTGGAATGGGCAGAGTTAAGTGTCTGTTGCTATTTTCATTAAAGACTATTTTATGCCTCAATTGCTCAAAAAATGATTTGACGTTAAAACTAGACTTGGCAGGCAAATGCTGTAGCCAAACGTGGGTTAATAGATTTGTCAAAGAGAAAAACATCTAACAAATAAAAGAAAAAAGAGAATGGAAAAAGCTCACAGCAACATCCGACACTAAACCTATCCACAAAGTTTAATCCGTGTATCACCTATTTAGAGAGATACAAACTGGTATCTATTGACCACTTTTACTGTCTCATTTGTACTTTATCCACCAGCAACCCATTGTTTTTCTTTAAAACAATAAACAACTAGGCAGATGTAGAAATCAGCATTCTTGTTCACGTAACAGTATGGGTAATCATCACATCCATCAAACACCACATCTGCAGGCTTTGGGATCACTAGGACACTTCAGGTCCCCAAATCTGCAACTCCAGCGCAAGCACTTTAAAGACTTAAAAACTTCTGCCAGCCTGTGGCCATTGAATTGCCTGTGGAGCACAGCCTCCTGCTGCTTCCATATAGATGTAAAAGAAAGGGTCTGGAAAAGTCTTCCCTACAGCATGTATAGCCCTGTCCAACCCATACAAATCCTCCTCTTGTTGCAGGGGACAGCTGCAAGCTCAGCTGCTTGGAGAAACTGAGATGAATGGCAAGCTGTTGAGAGGGAAGCAATGCCTGTGCAGCATCCTAGAGGGGAATACCCGCAGATCCCTGTCTGAGCAAGACTCAATAGGACATGCTGCTTTAGGACAACTTAATTTGACAGCTCAGCAATGAAGCTGTCAGCCAGGGAGCTGAGAGCAGGGAACATTCACACCAACAACATCCGCTTCCATGCTTCTCTCACAGAGACAGCTGGAGAAAGCAACTCCATTCATGAATAAGGTGGGATTCCTTTTCTCCATCTCCAGGTTAGATAGAAATTAGTTCCACTTAGACCCAGCGGAGGCCCGGAAAAGGACAGAAGCACTTTAAAGTCTGGGAACACCTGTACTTGCACCTCTAATCATTCAGGAATTCTTCTCCATATCACCATTCCTGGTATCACAGCACACCTTTTCCACCTGCAAACAGGTGCAAGGATCCATCCTCGTGATCCTGAAGATCAAAGAGGTGCAAGACTGAGGAAAAGAATTTGGCTCATTCCTTCTAACGATGACCTGAAGCACAATCATCAGCCAGTGACACGTACACGCATCTGTCAGGAAAGCTGCACTAAATATTAGTAAACTAGTTTAGCACAATTATTTACAGCAGCTAAAAACACGGATGGGCTGCAACTGGAACACCAATGACAAAATGTTGATTGACTTCACTGGAGTCATGAGAAAGACAGAATTAGCTGAAGGTGGCACAAGAATGGAAGTTTAGCAGAACAGGAGAAAACAGAGGCGTTTACATCCATCCGTCCATCCCAGAACAATGGTTTCTGGAAAACTAAGCTGTAAGGACATGGAATGATCAATAGTGTTTCCCTGACAAGTGGAAGCTGCAGTCAACAGAAATTCCCAAGTCATTCCCTATGAAATCTTTCATACCCATCTTGATTTCAGGGAATTTTACAAATATTTTGAGAGTTAATATTTTTGACATACATTAAAAGAAATAAAGTAAAAAATTAGATTGTCAACATAAACATTTAATCAGTAAAGTTGACACACAAGGTGTGTCATAGAGAAAAAAGTGGAACTAGACAGTAACCCTCCAAAGTTCCACCAGGTGCCTGAAGTTTAATTCTTAATTGTAAGCTTTCCTTCCAAAGGCAGAGAATAGAAATCCATCTCAGAGATGCACAGAGCCTTTTGAAACATTGTTGAGTATTTAACGCATGACAAGCATTAATAGGAGTTACTCAGACAAATTCCGGCATATCTACTTTCAAAATACATTACTTAACCTAGCTGAACCATGATCTTTTTTTTTGTTGCATTGCCAGCAAATTGAAATGAGGTTTAAAAAAAATATTACACAGCATAATGTACAGAGATATGATTTTGGTGCACTACCATCTTGTGGACTACCCAGGAAAAACAACAAATGGAGTTCTGTATATACAACTAATTCACACTCAGAATATATACTAATCTGTGAAAAGAGCCCTAAAAACTGCATTGAGTAAATATTACATAGAACTAGGAATGGTTCTTTGGTTTCTTATGGCTTGGCAGATGGCATCAAACCTCTTTTTGACAGTTTAGCAACGAAGCATGATGTTACCAGCCTTTCCTGGGAGAAAGCTCTCAGCAAAACCGCAAGATTACACAGAGCAGCTGCAGAAGGACCCATGAAGCACTGTGCTGGCTCCAGCTCCACTGCTGCACAATTCCAGGCTTTTACCCGTGCACGCATGGGAGATTCCTCCGCAGGCGCGGCTGCACCTCAGGGCCTGAACGACAAAACCATAGCCTGGCACTCAATGCCACTATTGGGGACTTGCTTCAGCTGGTTAAGTTAGCAATGTTTTACAACACATTTTCATGTATATACATGTGAATGTACATACATACACCACTCATGAAAACGCATTTTAAGACATTGTTTACATATGTGTGTATATATACAAACACTGTTTGTGTATGTGTATATATACACACATATAAACTGTATGTATTTGAAATATGATAAACTGCCTCTATCACTTCTGCAACTCGTTATTGCAGGTGTTACTGGTGCCTCTCTGCAGTATAGTTAAACCTCCATGATGAATCACTCTTCTGCATCTCTTCTTCTCATAAGATATTTCCTGTGAATATCCAGAAATATGCTAACAAATTTTAAACTGCAGAGAACGACATGATCTTTTAATTTAACTCAGTGTAATGAAACAAGTATATAAAGAACAAACCCACATCAGACTGTTAGTTCACTGCCTGGTTATACTGAGGTTTTCCTGTTAACAGTGAATCCAATTACATGCTTTTAAAAAGTGCTAAAAGCATTAAATACCTAAGCATTGACATGATTTGCACATAGACAGCATATTTAAAAACATATTATCATACCAAGGTCTGGTTATATTTCTACAACATCAGTAATATTGTTAAAAATATAGCAGTGTAAAGACCGCAATTACTTGTACTACTTTCATTCAACTGCCATGTGCAATTACTTGGTAGTACTTGAGAAGTACTTTGAAACGATACAGAATTAAACAAGACATTTCAGTGTCTAGCTGCGAAAGATTAATCACCAACAAAATCCAAAGATTTTACAGCAGCAATGCAAACTAAGAAAAGGGCAACTGCCAAAGCTCTTTAGGTATGCAGTGATTCAGCACAGCCCCTCTTTGGCCTTTGCTGCCCAGACCCTCTCCCTGGGACAAGGCTGCAAGGATCCCATTGCCACAGGAAGGCACAGCTTACCTTTCAGTATTGATTTCACTGAGTTGGACTCTTAACAAAGCAAGAGCAGAGGTAGATTAATCAATACAGATAAAGGCCAAACACATTCACACTATTTTCTTAAAAACTGGCTACGTCTCTTTCCGCTGAAGGTTAAATTATGCTATGTCGTTCTTCATCTCTAACCATCCAGTAGCCCTCATGAGGCCACTGTGCAGGCTCACTTCTGATATCTCACATAAAGATGCAAACAAGTTATTGCAGGACTAGATGAATTTTGGTGAATGGCACCAGTTGGCTCTTTCTGACCAAGACTAAATCTGAGATCAGAGCCCACACCTGTGAGGGCAGACTGCACAGCCGCACAGCTGCCTCACTCACTGCTTCGACATGGCCCCGTGTTCCATGTAAACTGGCCACAGCCACTACCAACAACCTGCTCCCCACCCAGTAGCCTTAACAACCAGTATCACATTCAGGGATATAACAAAGGTGACTATTTCTTTCCTCAGTGTCAAGGCGATATCCTAATCCTTTGTCCTTCCATGATGATTCCCAAATCCAAAACTTTCTAAGTATCACTGTTCAGTCCCTCATCAATTTTTGAGAAATGCTCTCGCTTCCCTCTCACTTCATTTGTACGAAGTCCATTGCTAAATCTCCCTCATCCTACTTGCCATGATCACATTATTCCCCTGAAACCCACTACCACCCCTCCTTTTCCCCCAAGCCCCATTTCAGGGGAAGGGGAGACACTGAGCTCGAGAACGAGCAAAATCTCTAAACTGTTTACCTACATAACTTATACTAATCAGTAAAGTACAACAGACCTTTTGTTCCAAATTTTACAAAGCTGGTGACCGTGATATCTTAACCTATAGCTCTCGGAACACCCAGAATTGGAGCACACATGGTACATTCACAAAAAAAACCCAAACATTCTCCTTCAAAATCACATCACCTGTTGCAGTAGCACCACAGTTTCCTGTAGCTATCAGACAGACACCTTAAGCCACAAGAAATTACTCCAAGCAGAACAAATTCCAATTAAGAGTCTCTGAACAGAAAGGGGTGAGGGGAAGGTACAACACCATGCTCTACAGTTAGTATAAATCCACATAGCTTTCCTAGAGCTGCATCCTTTCAGACTTTGTAAAAAAGACAATCATAAATAGCATAGTTTTAGTACAAAAGAAATGAGCATTACTTAAACAGAGTTGAAGCTCACAGAAAAAAAAGCTAAAACGTTCGTAAAGGAATATGATATTGCATCAACATAATGAGGTTTAGCTTCTACATATTACCAAAAATAACACAACAAAAAATTTTATTTCAGAGTAAAACACAATTGTTCCCAAAATGACATTTAGATTGCATTATAGAAATGTTTCTCAATGCCAGGAATTAAAAACATGCAAAAATTCTTCTAGGATTATCACGTATAACAAGCCACCAGACAAGTGCTCTAACCGATCAAATATTTATAGTGGTCACCACTTGTCACTAAGGTACTGCTATATATGATATTTATAGGAGTCACCATTTCTCATTAAGGTACTGCTATGAATGCTAACACACAAATGTGGCTTTCTACTTTTAGTGACGTGCTGAACAATAGTAAGTATTAAATATCAGACTGAAATCACAGATCAAAACTTAGCAGCACCTTATTGATTTTCACTTTATTTGCAAGAAAATACAGTAACAGCTCAAAATATAACTACTATCATAATAATAAATTCTGATGCAAGTTAGAAAATGCTTCAATTATTTCATTATTTTTTGGAAGGGGGAACTTTTAGGAAAAATTGAGGTATGGATACTGATGTGGGGAAAAATACAGCCTGACTCTAAACCTCAGCCAAGCCAGAAAAAACAATGGTAATCCACATCCAGTAAGAGTTGACTAGCAAGAGTGAGCTGAGAGAAAAAAAAACCAACAAACAAACAAGCTCAAATCTTCCTATTAATGAATAAGTGTCTACAGCACTTACAGATAAAGACCAGAAAAGATAACCTGCTCTCCAGACTGAAAATCACAGACATGAAGACAACAAAAATAGCCTAATCTAGTCAGCCTGGTTTTCATCCAATTTGAGATGAAATTACAGTTCTTGCTGGCAGGTTTATACCTGATCCAAAGTAGAAGATGGAGCTGGGTGTTAGTAGGGGAAGAGAAATGCTGGGTGGCCCATGGGAGCTTTCACTGTTACTAGGTGTCCTAGACCTGTTTTGTGAATCCATGCAGCAGGACAAGCTGACTTCAAAGCACTGGTTTGCTCTTGCCCATGTTTACAGCACTACCAACTGAGAATACTTCATGGTACTTCATAAACACACAGTTTTATGGGGGTTTCTTTCTATCACGTATGTGGGCAGCTAAAAGATACCCTCTTTTAAAAGTAATTTTTCACAGTTTAGTGATTAATAGAGAGTTAAAAACATGTCTGCTTTCCAGAAACAGTTTCTGAATTCACAGAAATAAAGGCTGTTTTGGGGCACTCTGAACTATCCATTATGTGAGAGCTACTGCAATGAATGTGATTGGTTTGCCCTGCAAGAAACCGTGCCAGAACCAGCGCCAAATGTGACAGCCCAAGTAGGTATGAGGCGCCCTTTTTCATTTCAGAAGCCTGTAGACATATGTACATGCAGTCACTAAATGTGATTTAGCTGTAGAGATGCTGGGAAATGCCACTAGAATTTGAATTTATATCTAATGAGAAAATTACATATAAATTTTAGTTTGGGATTTGAATCAGGTTCTTGATTTGATTTCAGATTTTCACACTGTTCTGCTGAGCTCTGTTAATGGCAATACCCTTGAACAACAGAAAAATTAACTGAAGTAGAAGAGATTCACCTCAGTAGTTACTCTAATTCCTTCTATACTGACATAGCTACAGTAACATGGCATGTAAAGCAGGCAGCCTTGGAATTTTCTTAACAATGTTTCAGAGAAGAAAAAAGTATTTTTATTAAAATCTTTGATTTATAAAAAAATCTTTTTGTTGTTTTGGGTTTTAAGTGAAAAGTACTTTCTCACTCTGTTGACCTTTGCCATCCGCAACTTTCTGCCTTTTGCAAAATATTATAATTGATTAATTAAGTCTGCTCTTTTAAATATTTGTTTTAAAAATATTTTTTAATTCACTGTATTTTAAATAAATAAAAATTAAATTGGGAGTGGGGTCTTCCACCTCAAAGTTTACATTAAGTATTGTCTAATTACACTTACAGCAATGAAAATTTTCCAGTACAAAAATTCACACATGCATCGTTTATGCACCTATACTCAATGTAGGGTATCAGTATTATGAGCTCCAGAGCACAGAAATTTCTCACCGTTAACCACAGGCAAATACAGATGTGAAGATTCAACAGTTTTCAAAGAGTTCAGCTCCTATGGTATTCTGACATTCAAAGAAAATGATTGAAGTTTATGTTTAAAGAATTGACACGTACTTGTAATGGTTTTCTTTTAGAAACATTTTTAAAACATACTTCTGAGGGTTTTAGTACTTAGACCTTTAAGGATTTTAATCATGAATATATCACAATCTCAACACTGGATTACAGACATCCTACAATAATACATTTCCATGGTTTTTATGTAATATCTGTCTTTAGAGAGTAAAAAATAATTGTTGCATAGCTCAAGTAACAGTAACATAATACCCCAAAAAAGAAACGTGCTTGTTAGTAGACAACAAAATAACAATAAAGGAAATAACTTTCATGTGACAATTTCAATGCCTTTAAAAACTATTTTAATGAGATATTATCTCATTGTTGAAAAACACAAAATGTTCCATTGCCAGTTAAGGTCTACTTCAAAACTCACGCCATTAATAATTAGGAAAGTCTCCACAAGAAGTACATACGGCAAGCACATCCCGATACCTGACAACTATTCCAGCCAACACAACTCACAGCCTCACTCACTGATGAAACCATCTCCCCATTTGAAGGTATATCAGCTCTCAGATGCCAAGGGAGAGGAATGGTTGCCAGAGGAAAACCAGCAAAGATAAGTAGGGACAGCAGGAAGCAATGCCGATGAATCAGCAATTGGTAAGAAAAGCAGTATCAATACACTGTCAGCCTACTGCAAGAAAGGTAGTGTTTCCAAGAAACATCAAGATCATTTACGGAGCTATGAGAGAGGAGTCTGGCTAAAGCCTCCATTCTACCCCTAACCACCTAAAGCCAAAATATTGGCTGAATCAAAACTGCTTTGAATGGAGTCACCAACAACGTTTTATTCTGCTTTTGTTTTAGTTGTGCCTGTTAACAATGTTCTTGTATATCAACAGATGCATTTTCAACCTTCACCTGTAATCCCTAATAACAATGACATTTAATTCATTACTGACTTCTTATGAGTATTTCAGTGAAAATATCATTACGGTAGCATTGCAGCAGGAAGCTCACAGCATAAGTTCAGAGAGGAAGCTGTGCATTTCTAATGCATGAAAGTAACTCAAACATG